>NW_010111330.1:0-3027 GCF_000699245.1 Pterocles gutturalis
TTATGTAGATTAATTGTGTGCATTGTAATATATGGTTCCCAGTAGAAGGAAGTTTTGATTTAGTGTTATGGTGGAAGGTCAGACCGGAGTTTAGAACTAAAAAGCGGCCAGGGCTTGCAGTTCTTGCCTGTGTTTTGTTTGTGTGGTGGTTGATTTATATGGCTTTACAACCTCTGGTGGGAGAAATAACAGAACTCTTTGGTGTCCTGTTTCAACAAGAGAAAGAACTGACACCCAGTGCCCCCCGCCCCGGGGAGAAACACCCCTCCCCCGTTCCTCCCCCCGAGGCATTCCCGGTAGAAGTTTAGGGAGAAGGGTCTAGTTTACAGGCATGTTTTAGGGACGTATTAAATAATGAGAACCCTGTAATGGTTCTGTTGATTTTCCCCTTCCCCCTTCCTTTCTTTTGCTGGTGCAGAGGAGCGAGTGCTGGGGCCCGCAGCGGCCTGCTTGTGTTGTAAACCTTTGCCTCCCCGTTAAAAATTGTGAGCCTGACTCAAGCATTTCAAAAACTAACTCCCCCAACACCATCTCCTGGAGAGAAATACAACCCTTTCCTTTCCCACAAGCAATCACAAGATGCAAAAACTGGACAGCAATTAGGCCTGCCAGTCCGGTGAGTGGATGCCTATAAATGCTTAAATGAAAACGATCCTTTTGTTTTAGTTCTACTCGGTCCTTGACAACAGTGAACAAAATTCCTAATTAGTAAGTGTACTCCATGCTGCTGCAGTTTTTCCCGAGTTAAAAATTATAAACATCCCACAGTACACAATTTTTGCTGCGTCACAACCTCAAATTTGATTTGGAAAAATGGCAAATCATTTCCAGGACCATGGGAAATGATGTTTAACAATTGGTTATCATTGTTTACATACCGACATGGCTCTGCTAACGGCTACAGCTCCTAATATTGCAGCTTTAACAGCCACACTGCAAGCAGCTGCACACCCGTGGATGGCACCACTAGGCTTTGACTAAATCTCGTGATACACTTGCCTGGGAAGCTACTGATAGTAGTGGCACAAAACATAGAATCAGTGCACAGTGGACTTTTCCTTCTTTTGAATGTGGTAACCTGTTCGGCCTTCCCCTCTGAGACAGTTTTTCTTTTTCTTTTAACAGGGAAAAATGAACGCCACCAATGTCACAGTGGAAACAGAAGATAAACCCAAGCCCATGAAGCACATCATAACAGCCATCTGCGTCTGTATCATCTTATGCCTGCTTCTTCTCCTCACTGCATTGATCTGCTGGGACATACAGCAACAGCGATGATGGCAATGTAACCCTCCTCCATTCCTTCTTCCCCTGCTTATTGGTGTAAGTATACTCACAATTGTCCAAACACAAGACCCTTGGAAACATGCATTGCAAAATTACACCGGGAGTAAGTGGATTGCACTGATCACTCAAAGAGGATTTGATCTTAGGTTCAACACTGAGACCCAAAGTTGTCAATAACCAAATTTAGATTGCTGGTATAATTTCACCTTCACAGAACCTGTAATTGGATTCTACCTGTGTGGTTACAAGGAGGTAGAGTCACTACTTCATTTTACAATTGCCTCACATAACATATGGGACACATGCTCATATAGACTACAATGGACATGCACTTAACACTCCCTCTGCTACATCTCTAAGTTTGCCTGTAGTAGCGCAGCTAGCAATGGCTTTAGACACTTTTTAATTTTCTAAACAGAAATAATTTTGCCTTGATTGCGGTGGAACACCATTTTAGCACTACAACAGAATTATAGCCAAACTGCAGGCCATATGACAAACAACAGTTAAATGTGCGCATGTTACATTGAAAACCTTGATTTTAAAACAAAGAAAGGGGAATTCTCTGGACACCACATAATCAGCTAGCGATGGCTTTAGACACTTTAGTTTTTTAAACAGAAATCGTTTTGCATTGATGGCAGTGGAACACCATTTTAGCACTACAACAGAATTATAGCTAAACCGCAGGTTTTGTATAAGGATCCTGAAGGAGACTCAGCCTGGAAAGGGCCAGTACATCTGCTGATGTTTGGGCGAGGGTATGTTTGTGTTCTGTCACCCACAGGTCCTTGCTGCATACCAGCAGGAAAGGTTAAGCCATATCATGAGCTAGAAGGATCAACACTTCAACCCGATACCCCAGATCTTCAAATTGAAAATGCGGAAATCGACACACAGGCAACAACTTCCCAGGAACTCGGTGACTACAGCTATCACTTGGGGAAGTCTGAAACAACTACAACAGAAAGCAGAGAATATGGTGGCGTGGGCAGGAGCAATGCTGACACCAGATAAGCAACCAATAATCTGGGAACTGAAAAGATTGACTGGAAACTTACAAAGACTTTCTGATGTTGTAATCATAATTGCTTATGTATAAAAGATAGCACCCCAGATGGGGCCCTAGGGCACAAAAGGAAGGAATACCACCTTATTCTCTGGACAAACCCGTGACCAACACTCATTGCCGGCATGGGGTGAGTTCACCTTTGAGACTTGGACATGGGTTATCCCAGACGATACTGGGAAAGAGAAAAATAGGATCCAGATCCATACTTGGCACCAAAAAGGGGGATGCCCCTTTGTTGAGGTATTAGAAAAAACAAACGACCTTTTAAACCATATCCTAAGAACTCATGATCTTGGATGGCCTGCATGGCTTCCTGATGCCGTAGCAAAGGTTTGACCACCAGAGACAATGGAAGTCAGCGTCAAAGGTTCCTTCACAAATTTTGCTGTTAGTGTAATGTAACATTTTGTTATAATAAGTTATTACCTATGTTATCACCTGTAGAACGGATATGTATAGTCTGATAATGTTTAACTTATTCTTTTGGAATTCATTTGCTTTTTGACATGATTAATGTCCTAGAGGAAGAGACGAAATTAAGACAGGAATAAGGTCAAATGCCAAGCAATTATACCTAGTTTTATTATTAAAAAATTGATAAGTAGCAATAGGGCAGAATGAGAAAGAAAGATGGAAATAAGACAACTGTTCAAGACAGGGTTGCAAGA
>NW_010111331.1:0-33182 GCF_000699245.1 Pterocles gutturalis
GTGGTGGTCCTGACACCAAGACACTACTTCATCTTTAAAAGAGAAATCTGATTTTGTACTGACTTATTTTATTGCACCTTGAGACCAAAATGAGCAGTAGATGCTGCTGACTTTCTTTGTCATTTTGTATTGATCATTTATAAATTGTTATAACCATATTTCAGTGCGGATAAACCTGCAGTGGAAAGCAACAGGGTTCTGCATATGTGGTGCTGTGTGAGAATTATCTGAAGGAACAATAGATAGCACTGGACAGCTTTTCCCAGGATTTTATCTGTGTGGTCCTTGTCCTTCTCCATAGATGTAGTTTGCTCATGTATGAAAATTCCTTTAGCATCAGTGCTCTGTGAGCTTGTTTCGTTCTTCAGTTCAATCCTCTGTTCACAGCAATGTCAAAAGGTTTTGTCCTGGGAGATTTTTAAGTTTTTAAACTATTTGTTTGCCAATTGGTTAAGAGATGTTAAACGTAAAATTACTACATTTTAATTAGTAAAAAGTAATATCTGTGTATTGGAGACACAGGATGCCCTTATTCTACTTTCTTTCATCAAAAATTGTAGTTATTCAAGAACACATAATTAGCTTGTTTTAATCTTATCATTTTCAGAGGCATACTACAGTAATTGGCTTTCTTTCCTCTCCTTTTTAGTTAGAAGATTGCTAAAGGATCAATGGAGAATACATTTTTCTGTTCTGCAGCATCAATTACGGTGACCCTGGGTGTAAATTTATTGATTTTTCTTATTAGAACATTATCACCAGTTATTCACAGCATGGTGTTTATTAATTAGTAAGGAAAATAAAGATTTATTTGTGAAAAACTTTCCTTTTAAGTTCTCTACCTAACACATTCATAGCTATATGAGTTGTCCTAATTGTATTCTGCCTTTATGAACTGCCATGAAGTATTACATTCCCTATTCTGTTTGTTTTTTTTTTTATAATCCTGAAAAAAAGTTACAGAATTATGTGAACTACAATTCTGAGATATGGAAATTATCAATTTTGACTATGGACTTGCAGAAGCTGTACAAGCCTTCTGCTTGTGATGGCTCCTTTATTCTGAGAGGAAAACAGTGAGATGGACAAGAATGCTAAAACCAAAAACATACCAAAAAAAAAGAAAAAAAAAAAAAGAAGAAAATGAAACAGGCACTTACTGCATTAAATCCAAGACACAGTTCAACTTTCCAGTTATCCCTTCAGAAGGCATACCAGGCAGACAGAAGGAAATCAGCTTTTAGTTTAACAGTCTTCCTAATCTGCACTATATAGGGCTGAGGAAGGAGAGGAGAAAAAAATAGAAGAATAGGATTTTTTTCATTAGTCTTTTCCCATGAGTTTGGTACCTTCTCAATATTTTAGTTTTTTTGAACTGAAATAAGTGGTTATGCCAGCTAAGACCTGTATTCCGGCCTTTGATTGGGGGTCTTGGCAACTTAGTCCATGACGTACTAGTTAGTGTGTGGAAGCAGATGAAATATTTAAAAGTACATACAATAATATATTTTTTTTTCTGTGGAGTACCTGACTAATAACACATTTAAGATGTGGGAATAGCAATTGTATTAAAGTTTAATACCATGGTTGTAGGGGTCTGTTAAGTTAAAGCAATTTCATTTAAGAAGAAAAAAATGTATTCAGAGTATTTATCAATCTATAGCAATTATAACAAAGAAATTATTGCTGGATTTAAGAGGCTGGATTAGAGAGTACAAAAATCTACTGCCATAGGTCATACTCTGTGTTTCTGTTTTCATGTATAGGAAGAGTAATGATTTGTTACAGAAGGAATTAATAGTATTTTGAACAGAAAACATATAAGAACTGGATATCCAAGGATTTATCAACAATTACAGGGTCTTTTTGTGAACGGAGTAAAATATATTGTTATTAATATGAAAAGCCTTTAGCTAGGTCTTTTTTTACAATGTGAATATTGAAAATAATATAGGTCCTGGTCATACTGCTATGTCTGAATAGGAAAAATTAATTCAATTTTTAAAATCCTGTTGAGCTATTATAAACGTTCTTCATGATGACCTACCTGCAAGGACTGAGAGCAACCAAAATACAATGCTGTTCATCTGCTATGAAATCTACACTAGTCAGTATGAGCCTTCCACTTTAACATCAGTTAGATATAGATCTTTAGATGATAGGTGTCTTTCTGAGGGCTATAAGCAAGTATGGCTCTAAAAAGCTGGCAGAAAGAGTTACACAGAGTACCCTGAAGGCAACTGCCCTAATATGGAGAATACAAAACGACACAGGATTGAACTAGAAATATAGGATGTCATATTGGCTTCAGATTAGGAAATGGGGCTGGTTTAATTTGAAAAATTTAAAAATTAACTCTTAAAAAAAAAAAGAAAAGCAAAACCAAAAAACCTGAAACAGAAAACACAAAAAATTAGTAGTGTAAAATAAAGCTGTTATTAGTCAATTTTTGTGTTACATAATAAAAGCTGTCTTCCTAATCATGTGAATAAAATAATTTCAGTTTCAGTAGTTCAGCCTTTCCAGCAGATACAGTGGTATCTTTCAGCATTTTTGCTTGGATAAAAGCCCAGCATAAAATACAGTATAAACAATATTTAACATATAACCATAAATTGATCTTTAGCTACATAATTGTATGCGAAACCCAGTTAAAAATAATATTTGCAAGTAAGATATAATGAAGCTAAAAATCAGTCTTGAAGGAGAAACATAAGATCTTACATTCAGCAACAACAGGGGACACTGCTGTAATAAATTGTCATTCCTTTTATCAAGTATTGAAATTGTAATTCAGTCCTGAAAGCAGTTTGTGGTACTAGCAGAACTTTCTGATGGAATAAAATTTCATATATTATTGGACATGTTAACATTAGGGTTACTATTGTCTATATATTTTCCATATTATGTTTTGCTTGGTTTACAAATCAGAATGAGTTGCTTTTGCAGAGCTCTAAGGGTCAAAGCTAGCCATATTCTACTACATACATCATTACCAACTTTATTGATTCTTGAAGTGGATTTTTACTTTACTCTTCTATTTAAATACATTATTATTATTGATGATTATGTGAAAGGCAAAAGGTAGATGTTGATTTCCCAACTAGCTTTATTAATACAATAGTCAGTAGATTTGCCATTAAAATTTCCATTAACCTCACTAGTATTACAACTGATAGTTTCATAGAGTATAATGGCAGATGTTGATTCACAAAGTACAAATTTGTTTATACACATGGAAGTATTATTATATTAAAATCTTCATAATTTATAAGTAAGCATATAGTAATACACTCTTAAAGACTAATACTCTCAAATGTTAGAGATAGTTAAGCACTATGACAGGACGTTTAGGAAGTGTGAATGTCTTTTATTGGAGGAATAGATTAAAAAAGTATCAGTTGTACATTTATTCTTGCTTCAGTTAAGAAAGATGAATCTGATGACTTTATAAATCTTGAGGACAGTTGCAATCCTACATTACTGGGAACTGACATACATTGTTGAGAAATCAGTTGCTAAATCCTCGTTAATTCAATAGTGCTAATGAAGCCTTTAATCCACTTCTCTGTGTCCACTTAGAAATAGCCTAGAGTTTTAAACTTCTTACTCTTAGTCTAGTAAATAACATATTCAAAATTAATTGCAAGTTGTTCCTCGACAGTACTCTATCTGGAACTGTTACATCAAGATGAACAAATGACGTATTTTACAAATTTATTAGCAGTAGAGATCTAGAAATAATGTTTTCTAAGCTGTGGATGAAACGCATAGCATAAATGGTAACCAGAGTCTCACTTTCATATCTGCATGGACTACGTGTTTAAAATTTGTAATATAAGAAAGTAAACATAAAGAGATCTTGGAGTTACTGTGAATGCACCAGTCATCTGAAGAATCTTCTCACTGATATGAAAGTCTAGATGTTCATAGAGGATCTCCATAGTTCTAGGCTCCAAAGAAAACAAGAATGGAAGGGAATGATTCTTTTTTAATTTTTAATCAAAAAGTCTTATATCCTTATGCTTTCATAAAAGTGAAATCATCACTAAAATTAAGAGGACATAAATTAAAAAAGAATTAGTTGTCTTTCTGTACAAAGGTGGATGCTGCATTACTTCAATATTTGGTAGAATATACTGTGGTATATTCAGCATATGTATACAAGTGTATAAAACTGTTTTATTCAGGATTATCAATTTCATTGTGATTTGGTAGCTTTGCCAAACATACTGGCTTCTAGAAAATACTGAGTACCCAAGAATACATGCAGATATTCAATATATTACTTTTCTTTCTTTACGAATGATATGAAGATCATTTTGGAAGGCAGATAAATATGCAAACAGGTGAGATGAGAAAAGATGCTTCAGTTGAGCACTTTCTTTGGAAATATAGATGCAATATTTTATTGTTTCATGTGCAGGAAGTGATTACAATTAATGTTTTCCTAAGTATGTCTGCAGTGTAAATTATATTTATAAACATACAGAACTTCTCAATGGCTTCATCTAGCCGGAAATTAGGAAGCTCATAAAATCAATGACCATAAACTAAAAATACAGATAGTCTGCAAAAATACTTAATAACATCACAAAAAAAAAATCTATAGAAATGGGTGGTCTTGAAGAGAGTGTTCTTTAAAAATAAACATTTTAAATATTGAAAGATAGTATTCTTTTCCCCCTACAAATTACAGTTCTTTGAGTCAAACCCCACTGAATGGAAGAAGATCACATGTACTATGAAGCAAAATGAAAGACAAGTGTATCTGTGATGAATCATTTTGTGGACAAACAGATTTAATAGATATCATGATGATTTTCAACTATTAAGTATCCATTTGAGGATGGCAGATTACCACAGAACTAATTAAAAAAATTATGAAAGGTACATAGGCACTTAACTCATTATTGTCAACTACAGTAAGGGGCTTAAATACCTGTGAGAATCTGGGCTCAAGTGGTAAGTTCCTATCAGATCTAGGAAAAAAAAACCTCTGAAACTTAATTCTTCTGATGTTATTCACATTAGTTTGTGCTTAGGAAGAGCTAATGTGTTCTTCATTTGATGGCATTTTGCCCTTTCTTAAAGGCAGCCCAGGGTGCCACCATCTAGTTAATTCACCAGCTTAAACTAGGAGTACCACCAACACTGCATCGGACCAGCCCTTTGGCTGGCTCCAAGGGTGGAGATGCCACAACTGCTGTAGGTAACCTGCTGCATTACGTTCATTGAGAAACTCCTTTCGCAGCCAATCAGTCTTTGACCAATATTTCCAGTCTTCCTGCATGATGAAGGCAGTTTGTCCCTGAGCTCTGGACACATTTTCTTTTGAAATCAATTAGCTCTCATTGCCTTTCTTCTCCCTCCCAGCAGCTTCCCTAAGGATTTACTTTCTTATTAAGTCTAGAGACCTAGCCCTGGTGCTTATCTTCCCAGCTCTCCTCTAAGGAAGATAATCTAACAGCCCGTGCAGCCCAAGTTGCTGTCTCTGAGTGTATCTGTCACAACATCTTCCCCGTTTGTGAGCAATGGCTCAGAACAATCATTATACTTGTTTGGCATCTCTAGTAATTGCATTGGGAAGTTCTCGTCCACAGGGTCTAGGGTTTTCCTGGACCACTGACACAATTCTGTGCTGCTCTCTGAGAGCTAGCACAGGTCAGGAACCGTTCAGAACAGCTGCTTTGGACACTTGGCTGCTGTGGTTTAGAATGTAAGAGAATTTAATTGTGAGGATGTCAGCCACATCAAACAAGTGGCCTCATAGCCAGAAAATGAAGGCTTCTGGGCACAGCTGCTTATTAGAACAGACTTCTAAGCTAGTATCGTTTTAGAGCAATTAGTGCTGATTTTAGAACAAAAGTAATGCCATTCAAGACTTTAAAAATGTCTAAATTTTCTTTCCCTCCTGAAAAGCAGTCTAATAAAGGGTTAATGCCTGTGCTGACTCTAAAAGATTAAATTGGCACTTACATAAGAAAAGTACTTTAAAGCTAAAATGAGTTCCTAGAACAGCAATTCAATATAAAAATAGATACTACTTTTACTGGTGCCATCAAACTTTGTAAAATGGTAAAGGCCAATTTTTTCACCATTGACCTTAGCAATAGTTTTGCTATTAGCAAAAAAAAGCAGATTTAAGTATATATCTATGAAATGCACTAGATTTATATTTTTATAAATTCTTTTATGATTTAAATAACAAAAAAAAAGTCTATGAATACAATGTTAATGCCTGACACTTTTGAAAAAAGTGCTCAAGAGCAGTTGCTCCCAGGGAAAATATCATCCCTGGACTTCTGCCAAGGTCAGTTGCAGTTTGGAGTATCTACTGTATATCTACATGTAATTCAGTGTTGCCTCATAAAGGAGTTGCTCTAACATGCACATTGGTCTGTTCAGAAAAGAATGATTGCCCTCAAATCAGTGGTCTTTTCTCTCAGACTTCACTTATGCATTGCTAAGTTGTGCTCCTAACAGGGATATATTTTCTGATTGAGAATTACTATTTGTTAAATTTTTCCATTAGGTATTGAATAACAATAAGTATTACACGTAATAATTATTTTAGATGTACTGTCTTTATAGGTATCTGGAAAACTGGGAGCAAAAGCAAGAAGGCTTGGGAAGGAGGAATATTTAAAACCTTTTTTCAGACTTCACATTCAGGACAAAGGACTCTTGGAGTCACAGTCCTACTTGAATTCCTACACTGACCCCAAGGCAAACCTTCCCGACACATCTGCCCCAGTATCACTGTCACACTGTCTTCACCACAAGTCAAGAAAGAAGATAACTGCTGCCAAATCCCCATCCTGGGTTCAAGAGTACTCAAGTGAAATACGCTTCCTGAACAGTTATCAAGGGATGGATCCAGAGGCCAGTTCAGACTTTTTGGTCTGCTAAACTAGGAACCACCTAGAGCCAGTCAGTAGGAAATAAGAGGCATAACAACATTTCTGAAATCTTGTCACACTTGAAAAGTAACTACCTTAAAATTATGTGGCTCCATCTATAACCTGCATTGTTGAGATTTCTCCTAAAGCTAAGCAAATAATTACACAGAGTGCTTTTTTCAAAATATCCTCACATTTTAGAGCATTTTACTGGGAAGTAAGTATCTTCTGGACCCTATCTAAACGTCCGTAGAGTGCATTTAATAAAGGAAGACTAAATACGAAATACAGTGAACTCTGCCTGTAGACCACACAACAATAAATATTCTCAGAGAATTTTACCAGCTAAATGGCAACATTCATGTTAAAAATTATCTTTGTGCCAGTGAATGTTTTGGGAAGAACTTAAGTATCTGCTCTCACTCTGAAGACTGAAGCCTGCTGATTTGAATCACAGCTGCATTCCAGAGTTAATACAATGCTAATATGTCAGTTCTTGACCAGTAGTTTACAGAAGTACTCTCTCTTTCTCTGGAAACATCATCTATAGCAACTGCAGCCTATGCAAGGTCATCTCATAATCCCACTTTTGGACACCTGATGGATGGGGTTTGCCAGTTGGGTTGCAAGACACGTGCTCTGTAAGGGTGCAGTAGCATTAAGATGCAGACAGTTCTGGCCATTCTTTAAAAAGGTATCCTGAACAAACCTACATCGTGGTGTATATGACAGTATTTTCTATTTGATTTGATTCCATGTGAATGAGTCTTTTGGCATGATGTTGTGGTTTTGTGTGGTGGGTTTGTTTGGTAGCAGGGGAGGAACTACAGTAATGGCCCCTGTAAGTAACTGGTAAAGATTTCCCCTGACTCCAACTCTGCTCTGACAGCAAGGGAGAGGCTACAGTGGTGGCTCCTGTAAGTAACTGCTAAGAGTTCCCCCACCTGGCTCCAAGGCTTTGGTAGCTGGAGGATGGGGGAAAGGAGCACTACCGAGCTGGCTCCTGTAAGAAACTGCTGCAAGTTCCCCCAGCTTCAGGCTGGACCCACCCCAGGCCAGGGCTGAGCCAATCGGTGCCTCTGCGAATGACAGATTTAAGAAGGGGCACAGCACAGGGAGGGGTTGGTGTAGCCCCGGGCAGGGCCTCGCCTGGCCGTCCAGCTGCCTGCCCAGATTCTTATGTAACTGGTCCTGCTGCAGCCCAAGCCTCTGCCATGGCTTGCCTGAGAGGCAGGAGTTTTCTCAGGAGCCAGTGAAAGAACCTGTGACGGAGAGAGAAGCAGCATCTGAGAGAGAGACAACTACACAGGTGCGAAGGTCAGTGAAGGGAAAAGAGAGGGATGAGGTGTCCCGGCACAGAGATTCCCCAGCAGCATGTGGTGAAGAATCATGGTTGTGCATGTTGTCCCTTGTGCAGCCCATGAAAAGTAGAGTTTGTTTGTAGCTCATGGAGGTGTAGCTATGGAGGACCCCATGTTGGAAGAAGTAGCCATGCCCAACAGGAGTTTTCCAAGGAGCCAGTGAAAGAACCTGTGACGGAGAGAGAAGCAGCATCTGAGAGAGAGACAACTACACAGGTGCGAAGGTCAGTGAAGGGAAAAGAGAGGGATGAGGTGTCCCGGCACAGAGATTCCCCAGCAGCATGTGGTGAAGAATCATGGTTGTGCATGTTGTCCCTTGTGCAGCCCATGAAAAGTAGAGTTTGTTTGTAGCTCATGGAGGTGTAGCTATGGAGGACCCCATGTTGGAAGAAGTAGCCATGCCCAAAGGAGGCCCTGAATTTTGTTGAAGAGACCCACACCAGAGCACAGCAGTTGTTGGAGGACTGTGACCCCGTGGGGGAAGGACTCACGTTGGAGTAGTTTGTGAAAGACTCTCCTGTGAGAGGGACCTCACGTTGGAGCAGGGAGAGACTGTGAGGAGCCCTCCCCTGACAAGGCAGAAGCATCAGAGACAACATGGACTGACTGCAACCCCCTTTCCCTGCCTGCTGTGCCACCGGGGAGAGAAAGTAGAGAAAACAGGAACAAAGCCTTTGGGCCTAGGAAGAAGGGAGGGGTGAGAGAGAAGTGCCTTTCTAAGATGTAGTTCTTTTTCTCATTATCTTGCTTTGGTTTTGATTGTAAATATTGTTAACAAATTAAATTGGGTTTTGTGTGTTTTCCTAAGTCATGTCAGTTTCTTCCCCTTGTCTATAAGTGGTGAGTGAACCCTCCCTGTCCTTATCTCGGCCCACGAGGTTTTTTAGCAAGAGTCTGTGTGGTAGCTTTTAAAACCATGATGCATGGAAACAATTTACCTATGCCAGGGTAGCTCTTAGCATGAAGGCCATATTAGGGTAACTACAATTCTTCTGGTATCCAGCTTCAGTTTTCAAGGTGTTGCACAATACTGAGCCTGAGCGGTAGTAACACCCTGTATGGCAGTGCAGTGCATACTGTAAACGTAAGTATCCAAGAAACCTCTGAAACATGGATTCTTGGACTTAGCAACTGGTTTACATCTTTGATTTTGTCAAATAGTGTGGCAAGGAGATGTGTTAGTCCTTACAGATCTAACTGTAAGTATACTGACATGAAAAGCAGAGTAGTGGACTCTAAAAAGTAAACTAGTGATTTAGAAGACAGTGAAATTACATGGTATGAAATACCATCAAGGGAGTTCCATTTCAAAGATCCTTCTTTTTTCGTTAATAATTATTGAAAGACATTTTGGGATTTATACTGATAACATTCCTGCTCAGTCTATTTTTAAAAAAATTATCTGTATCTTTTAAAAAGATTGGGAGCGAGATGATCCATACATATTCAATTTTTAGTAATACTTTTTAAAAAGTAAACAAGTTGAGGAGAGTCGTTCATGTCTTGGCTTCCTTTTTGCCTTTTGTTAATCATGGTTTTATCAACAATAGAACAAATTTTGTTTTTAGAGAAGAAATTACTCTGTGCAAAATATTGCTCTGATAAATGCCTGCTCTTTCTCTTTTGACAAGACAAATGCCCTCAGCTGGTGTGGGTGGTGACATTCCCAGAAAAATGGTTAAAATGGATTGCTTTACTTTGGAGGAGGTGGAGAATCTTTCCTTATTTTCCTGACAAAGGAAAAGTTTGTCAGAGTCTTCATCTTTCCATCCTTTGGGTATATTCAGACCTTGCATAAAAGGAAAAAGAGTTAAGACAATGTAATGAATAAACTTAAGGTAATCACTGAATTAATGAGGTAGCTGGAAATTAATTAGCTTAATAGTATTAGACCATTTAAACTAGGTCTGAATTTAGATTATTTTGTTTAAAGAAATCTTAGAAATAAATTGAATCCAAAACAAAAAAAACAAAACCAAGACCTTTAATAAATAAATAGATAAACTAAATAACTTTGATGATAATAGATCTCTATGGCAGGGGCCCCATGTTTCCTTAATGATTATCTTCTTGGCATTAATATTTAAGGATACTTATAGATTTTTTTAAATTACGTATATTTATTTTCAGTCTCCGTACTCTACGTACTATAATTTCTAGAATTAATCTAGTTGTGTTGATTCAGGATGCCTCTGAACTTAGTTAAAGCGTTATTTTAAAAAATGGGAGAGTAAAACTTTGTCTTTTACCCACTCAAAATGTTCCTTTGCCTTTTAACAAACCAAAGCAAATGTTTAAAGTAGGATATGTACATTCCCTCAGAGGGAAATAACATAAAAAAGAACTACAGAAACTGAGGCACAAAGGAGAAAAACAATTTATGAATACATACAAGATCTTTTCCTTCTCCAAGTAAATTTCACAATATTTAAATGTGTCTTTCAGCATTAGCAGTAGACTAATACCATTATCATAATTTATTAACCAGATCTTTTGTTCTATGTAGTAATACACTGTGTTTCCGTGCTGTGTATTTTTTATCCTGTGACCTAATTTGCGTAAAAGGAAACTCTTATAACTCCCCTGTTGTAATGAATAAAATGTTAATGAAGAACTACAGAGAAATCCCCTTTGCATTAGTTCCTTATTCCCAGCAACATCATCATAAATTTGTTTGCCTGGTTCTGACAATGGTAGTGATGTTCAAGCTGTGGAGTAGCAATAGTTACACTAAATGGTTCTGACGGAAAAGTTAAAGACATTCAAGGCACTGTCATCAGGGATGGACTATTGGAAGTTGTCTTTGGAAGAGGAACCTGATGGATTTGTCCGCAATCCTTTTTTTTTTTTTTTTTTTTTCAAACATTTATTATCTGCATTGATAACTGCACTATGAGATGCCTTTTCAGAAAATGTAAATTAAAAAAAGTTGCAAAGAATGTTTTTTTTTTCTTCAGTACATGGAAAATTATACATCACTGCACTTCTCCACTGCATATTGGTTATATTATTCAGCAATTTCTGGCAATTATATCATGGTAGAAGTATTAAATTTAAAGAATAGAAATCATTATGTGTTTGCAGTGATTATAGATTACTTGTTAGTAACTGTATCATATTTACTTCATTAGAAATTACTAGGTGCTGTTAACCTTTGCAAGCTTTAAGCCTAGATGGTATGTTAAATCATACAGGATGATGGTATTCCTCTTAAATAATTCAACTTTTATTAAGAAAAAAACCCCTTAGTTATAAATTGTATTCTGACTACTCTGTCAATATTTGTACAGAACTTTGAAAATATGAATGTTCGTTATAATTTGTATTAATTTCTGGCATCACTGTCTGACACTTCTGGATTAGCTTCAGACAGCTCTTTGGAACAGAGGCATACTCCAGTCCTGAGGCACTCATATCCCTAAATGTCAGAGAATTTGTCATTTACCCTTCCCTGTAGATTAAGAAACTAATTTTAGCACCAAACTGTTCTTTCTTTAGAAAGATCTGACCTACAGATCATGTCACTTGCATTGCTGATATAAAAATACATTTGCAATTTTCTTGACACATTTTAAGATTGTCTTAATTTGTAAACAATTATTCCTTCTGTTTTTCCAAGGTGGAGAATTATGGACATTAAGTTTAGCAGTTCAGACACAAAGAAAAGCCTCTATGAGGAAAAACTGGGTATAAACCTCTATCAGTTGTATGGTAGCCTTTCACGTTCCTGGTCTTAGTCTGTGCTAGATGAGAAGCCCTTCAAATATAATCAGCAAAATAAGTGACAAAATGGATCAGCTTGCATGTAGCTGTTTGCCTGCTTCTGTTTCGGCAGTACAGCATGACTCCAGTGGGTCATGGGTTTGCTTACTCAGCACAAGTGACTGGTCCTGTTCTTCTGTGTTGACTGTCCCTCTTCAGGAAAAATGGTAGGAAATTTTCAGCTTTTACTCTGTAAAACCTTTTGTTCATGAATCTTTCTTTTCACTATGTCAGAGTAAAACAATAAGTACACATCACATCTGACTTTTAAAATCCAAATATATTTAAAAGAAAAAATAAAGTATTAAAATAAGCATATTATTTTTATGCTGTCATTAAGTTTTTCTTTAGCTACATATGCTTATAGAAGCAAATTATATTCCGTGTTTTCTCTCACTTTTCTGACAAACTTCTTCCTCAGGTTAGAATCATAAGTATAGAACATAGGTGTTATGTGAAAATGTGTAAAAAAAAATTCTCTTAATCTCCTTCTGAAATCCAAACACTCTTGGTGATTCAGGATCTGATAAAAGGCTGTGTTGGGTCAAGAGAAATGTTCATCACGCCAACAAAGGACAGCGACTATCACAGCAACATGTATCTAAAACCTGTTTGTCAAGTTATACCACCCCTCTTATAGCTCCTTGGATGTTCTCTTAATGAAAGTGATTAGATTACATGAACTGATATACTTAAAAAAAAAAAAAAAAAAGATTTTTAGCTAGTGATTGACCCTGAAGTCAGAAAAAACTGTAGAACAAAGCTACAATGCAAAAATAGATTGAGGCTTAATTTCGATAAAAATTGCAGGACTAAGGCCCTAACTAGCCATCTTTTTGTCATTTGAAAGACCCTAGCACATTTAAAAGCAGTTCAGAAGTCTCCTGGGTTCCCTGTCATGCTTCAGTTTATTCCCTGTTGATCCTGAGAGCTCAACATCAGGAGTTCAGCACTTGTTTCTTCTCTCTGTGTCATAGACTCAGTTTGATAGATACTATCAGCACATGAGTTTGGCTTCCACAAAGCAGAACATCAATTTCTGCATTATTTATAATATAGCATAATAGAGGGAAGTCCACCTTTTATCAGTAATTTTGTATAAAAACATTCACTTAGATGTGGGGAGTTATGGGACCCATTCACTTCTCTATTTGGGGGATTCAGACTGTTATTCTGGGCCTCCTTAGAGATTGTCCTGTGTCCAGGGTGCTCTGGAATAGCTGACCCTTTGAAAGAAATGAAATTATTCCTTTTTAACTAAATGTAAATGGTAAAGTGATCTGAAAGGGAGGATGGGTAGTTTTTGTCTTGTGATCCATTTTTCAAAATCTGCAATACAGTAGAGACTGGTAGTTTGCAGTGGTTTAAATATATGTGGATTAAATATTCCAGACAGTTTTTTACTGTTCATATAAATCCTTTTTTTGTTTGTTTGGTTGGTTGGTTGTTGTTTTTTTTTTTTTAAGAAAGAGAGCAGAGAAATTTCAGGCATGTGGTTACAACTTCTTGAGTTCTGCTCTTGCTGGGATCAGTTGTGTAAGGGGAAGTTCAGATTGGACATGAAAAGATTCTTCTCTGAGAAGATGGTCAGTAGCTGAAACAGGCTCCCCAGAGTAGTGGTCGTAGCACCAAGCCTGTCAGAGTTCAAGGAGTGTCTGGATGATGCTCTTAGTGATATGGTTTAGTCTTCGGTAGTCCTGCGAGGACCAGGGAATTGGACTTGATGATCCCTATGGGTCCCTCCCAACTCAAGATATTCTTTCTATGATTCTGTGATCTATCTGGAAAAAGTAATACTGAATTCACTGAATTTTAGCTGGGTTAACATTATTGCCATGAAATAACTGAGGTGATGTCACAGAATAAATAAGTAGTATTTTATAAAAAAAAAAAAAAAAAAAAAGGAAAAAACAATCCATTAGTTAATGTTTTTCATTTGATTTAACTGGAGTAGACTCTCCACAATCTGGGACTTCAACTTTTTTTCTGGTGTGAGTACTGTCTGTATACCTTACAAGGATAGAGATGTACCAACGAGTTCAAAGAAAAATAAATATTTTAAAAAATTACAATAGCATAGATTTATTTCTGATTAACTGTTAAGCTGAAGATAGACAAATTGTGTGGGATGCTAATAGATTTTTATCTATTCTGAATTGACAACAAAATATCATCATTATTGATATTTAGACTGACAAGTATGCACTTAACAATGGAAGAGCAAAAATCTGATTAATAAGGAGTTATCAAACAGCACAGAAGCCATAGCAAAGGATTAGAAGTGATCTCTTTGTTACTAAGCCCTTCTTTTGCTGTTGTAGGCATCAGATCACATAAACCCATTTATAACTTAATGCAACTTTTCCTGAAAATCAGTTGGCGCTTTGCTTCCATCTGCCACTTTTGGGAGACTGTATAATTTCTGATGGCTGAAAATCTTTGCCTAGGTTTCAAAATAGCCTTGTTTAAAATTAGTGCATATTCACTAATTCTTGTGGCAACAACAAGCTTTATCTTAAACAACTTCCTCTCTCCCATTTTTGTGTCATTTCCATTAGCTTGTACATAAAGAATTAGCATAAATTTTTTTCTGTATTCAGTGTATGAGTCTTCACAAACCAAACTCTCAGTATTTTCTTGTAATACGTTTTCAGTTAAGCCAATAATAATTCAGTTTGGTTGTTTTTAAAGAAAGCAATCAGAGTGAAATAAATTATTCCAGATGAAGACTCATTAGTATCATATATAAATAAATGATTGTCTGTCTTTATTGGAAAGTTTTTCTTGGTGCATCCTGAGTTTGGTTAATACTCTTAGGTGTCTATGGCTATGTCTCCAGTGTTAAAAATATCTCCTTCAAGAAAAAAAAACCAACACTTATGTGCAGACTAAGAGTTCAGGGCTAATTCTTTCTAGACTGGAATTGGTATGCCCTCCTTGTACACTCCTTAATCCATAGTGTGTATCTTTATTATTTTCTTTTTTTTTCTTTTTTTTTTTTTTTTTTTTTTTTTTTTTTTTTTTTTTTTTTTTTTTTTTTTTTTGAGGTGGGGTGAAGGCATTTTTTCAGTTCAAAGTACCTGGGGATCGGGGTTGTGTTATAGTCAACAAGATTAATGCTTTTGAAAGGTAATATTGAAGACATGTCACATGTCTCAAGAATTGATATGAAGACATATGGAGTGCTTGATAGTGCTGCTGTGACAGCAATGGAGTAGCGTATATAATACGGTGTGAGCTAAATTTGTTGGTCTTATTTCATAACAGTTCCAAAGAACATCCTCTGGAGCTGAAAGTATCTTCAGTCTTCACTGTCCAGACTCTCATCTCTTTTTGAAACAAGCTAACCATTTTATGTTCAAGCCATAAACAAAGCATTTTGTGATGTAATTGAGCCTTGTCAGCTGATTAACTTACCGCCTATAGCAGTCATTCTTACTATTAGTCCCTAAGTACTTTGAACTCTGCCATTCCATTTCTATTACTCCAATCTGATTTGGCATTATTACCTGCCACATGATGTTCTGATCATATATTGCTGATACATCAGCAATATTTCCCAGCTTTATACCATTGGCACATTTCATTAGGAAGCTCTTTGTTTATATTCCAGCTAAATGTATGTAAAAGTGTATGCCAGCCTCACTACAACCCAGTACTTTAAAAGCTTACTCCGCCTCATCACAGGAAGGATGTTCTGCTTTGCTGTCATTTCAAATGCAATGCTGACTCCTGTAGTACTTCTGGCTTGAAAGTGTCAGAGAGCCTCACAGGGACATTTACTGGGCTGGAATGTCTCCAAGTAGATTTGGCACAGTTATATACCCACCTTCATCAGTTAATCCTTTACCTCCACTGTACACACCACTGCCCTTTCTGTAATCTGAGGCAATGCATTTGTCTTTGCATCGTGCTTAACTTTAAGTTCTAACTCATCTTCTCTGCAAAGTGGTGTTTTTTGGATTCTTGTGCTTTATCATAGAATGTTGGGAGGGGTTTTCAGAGGTTTAAGTCAGTTTGCCTTTTGGCAATAGTTTCTATCCTTTTATATCTTGCTCTCTGAAAAGTTTATTTCTTTGCAATCAGTTCTGTTTCCTATTCTTTATAAGCTGCCCAAAGACCCTTTAAATTTCCTTTTATAGATGGTTTATCATCCAGTGATATCTGAAAATCTTCACTGCAATTTTTTCTCATAGTTTGGAGCAATCTCCACCTTTAAGCATTTTGCTGTTTTGTCTAGCTGATTTACAGTCCTCTAAGCTTCTCTATTTTTAATTTTTTTTTTGAAATTAGAATATTAATTACAGTTGTGTGTTTATTCAGCCTTCTAATTTAAGCAAAACTAATACCTGACTAAGTATGAATATAGGATTTTATGGCTAGTTTCTCTGCAATGTCCTCCCTATTTGCAAAAACAGGTTTAAAATAGCATCAGTGTCTGTTGGTTTAGTGATTTTTACTGAAGAGATGTTCACTACCATCTCCAGATTATCTGAACCCACTGTTCATAGCATGTATTTTAGTGCTCTCTTCGTACTTTCATTGTTCATTATGCTGTTAACATTTAAAACTACCTTGATACCTTTACCTTTACAGCTCCCTAACATGGACAGAGCAGATTTTTGATAGCTGTGTTTCACTGCTGCCTAATATTTCAACAACTTATTGTTTTCACTATAGCCAAGATGATTCTGTAGCCTTCATTTTGCTGCAATAGTGTTTAAATGATAAATACAGGAAAGACAGGGAAAAGGATGTGAGCAGTAAGGCTGCTATTTATTATGTTTAGCATTTATAAATTTTATTACTCTATCTGAAAATGTATGTGGTATTATAGTTGCCTTAATTTTACATTAGTACGCCATTCTTCTGCTACATTTTTATCTGAAAATAAAAGAAAATAAACTTCCACCTCATGAAAGCTTTTCAATTATTAGAAATTTAATGGAGCAATTAAGGATTTTCTTTCTTTCTAACAGAAACTTTACTTTCAAAACCACGTACATGTTAGTTTAACCTTGGTACATATGCTTAGCTGGAGGCTAAGAAAAGAAAGGTTCACTATTAAATGACTCTTATTAATCAGATTTAAATCTGATGAATAATACTTTACAACCTCTTTGACATACGGTAGGGTCTGCAGCAAGTTTGGCATAATGGTTTCACTTAATAAACACCTGATTAGCATTGTTTAACGGGTTTGGATTGCATGAAAACAGTAAAATGGCCACATTCTGTCTAGTTAAGTCCTCATTAGCAGCCTTACATTCACCGTGTTTGACAGACTGTATACCAGCTTTGACACAAGGTGACCTCTTGCATGGGCCTGTTCATCACCTTCAGTCTGTCATAAATGGAGTCAGTATAAATGTCAATATGAATGTGCCATCACCAGAGGTTTCTGAGAATTAGAATCCATCTGGTATCATAAAGGTTATGTTTTCAACTTTATCATTGCAGGCATGATGAACTTATATTGAGTAACAGGTAAAAATGTAAGGAGATAAAGCCACAGTAAAATGTCTGGGTGGAGACTTTATTTAATAGATGTTGTAAAAGCTTAAAGTTTGCAGTATGTTTGCAGTATTTCAAAAAGCAGAGAATACATATCCTAGCTTATAAATATATTGTTCTTGAATTTTAAACAAATATGAAAATATTTATTCAGTTAAAATCTTTAGGGAGATCTTTTCTACTATAATTTGGATAAATTAATTTCTAAAATAGATTCATTTTTTCTTTGAAGAATTATTAAATTTTGACAGCTCATTTGCTTTATTTCCTCCCAGTAGAGATTATCCTGGAGCTAATCACATCCAGTCCTGGTATAGGGACAAGAGGACAATTTTAACTTAAATGGCTGGAGAATCTGACTTAATAAAGATATTCTCCAATACAAGCTCATCCTAACTTCTTCCCTGATGTGTACTCCATCTAACAAAGCATAATGTGATTTAAGACAGTACATTGGTCATAGAAGATGAGAGTCACCACCACATGGCAAGCATTACATCTACAAGGTAGGAAATACCCTCTGCAGATCTTCTGTTGCTTGAAAGTCTTGTGAATTTGCCGAATGAGAAAGACTTACTCCAGTACTAATGTCATTAAAACTCTGATTAAAAATTCTGTCATCCTTGATAAGTAATTTCTAAGCAAAACGTAACTGTTCCTGGAAATATAATGGTAGAATGTCCATTTGCCTCTTTCTGATAGAAAGCTGAAGGCTTGTTTCTTTAAAGTTGATATTATGTTTTAATAATTTGAAAAAATATTATGTTATTACACTGAAGTTGCTATTGTGGGTATTGTTGTGCAAGTAGGGGAAATAAAATATAGAGAACAACAGTATTTGCCTGGGGTCCAGAACAAATCTGGTATTTTGATTACAACACTCCAGCTCAGAATTCAAGTGAAGATTTTCACAAAACATCGGCTGTAGTTAAGTTTAGGCATGGTATTTCCAAAGATATAGCTGATGAGAAATATCCTTCAGAACTTTGAGTTTAAAGATGACCCTATGATTAGGATCGTTTATATCTTTAAAATCACTAGATTAATCCTCTACTGGATTCAGAAAATTCTGGTAGTAGTCCTGATAGTTGTTTTGGATGTTGTACCCCTCTCTCAAATGAAAAGTACAAAGTAGTCACAATTCCATTGGATTATTAAAACATTTTCTTTAGAAAGGCCATCTTCAATATGTCTTCTTGTCCCAGAAAATAATGATTCTGTTGCCACATATTTGATAACCTAGGTATACGCTTAACTGTTCTTTTCATGTGAAGTCACTGGTATGGGCTCAAATGGTGTTATTGAGAAATCATAAAGACTCAGTATCCATCAGTCCAGATGGCAAAGTTGAGAATTATACTGTGTTTGAATCTCTCTTGCTAGTTTTGAATTCAGTATCATAAAAGCAATTGATTCACCGCCCATTAAGATTGCAGACAGTACCAGTAATTTTTTCTCTGTATTAATAGTTAAGAGAAGGAATAATTTCTAACAAGAACAGACCATGTTCCACACAGCTATTTTTTATTCAAAACTTATTCAAAAGTGTTAGCATGACTTCCTTCAGGCTGCATATGCTGTGACATGCTCTGGCCTCCTAATTCCCAAGCAACTGGGTCAATCTCCTTTTGTAGAATCTTGTGTCTTACTTCTGATATGCATTTCTGAGTTTTATTCCTGCAGATAAAACACACTACAAAGAGGAGAAGGGTTCTGCTGTGATGTACTACGTCTCCTAGTGCAAGGAGAGGAAGTGGTCAGAATACATATCTGGACCCAGAGTCTCAAATGTGCTACTAGATTCATGGGGCAAGACAAAGCCTGCATAGAGCAATTGCACTCTCCAGTAATTTACTTACAGAATTTAATGTCACAAGATCAGAAAAGAGCATATGCAACAATTTAGTCATCTCTAGAACAAAGTGTTGGTGTTATAGGTCTTGTATTTGGAGTACCTCTAGAATTATTTCAACTTTGGACTGCACAGACCTCTGTTTTTTTTTTTGTTTGTTTGTTTGTTTGTTTTTTTCAGTTGTACTCTACCAATATAATGTAAACTTTGAAAAACTTATATAATCTTCACTTCTTTCATGTCTTTACTATTTTGCTGTAGTATGAAAATCTAGCAAATAACTTTTCAGCTTTCAGAATGAGCTCGTCATAGCTGCAATGACCAGTGTATCACTTCAGTAACTCCAAAGATAAGAAATACTTACAGATAACTGTTTAATTGCAAACTGGTATATATTGTATTCCAGATTTCAGCCATCTAAAAAGGAAGGAATCTCTCATTAATGTTAACAAGAGCTGCTGTCAATCTTCAAAAAATGCTAATTGTCCGGTAATGAGGCAACCATGTCTTTTATTTTAGATTGTGTATTTGTCCACATCTAATATGAATGTAAGCATTGTCTTGAAATAACCACAAACAATCTTCGACCACACATATTTAAATATAGCACCATTGAACAAATATTATTTTTCCAGTTAACTCTAAACAGTTTTCCTGTGTCTGTGGATTTTCTGAACATTTTCTTCTACAAAACTTAACTTGCATAGCAAAAAGTATGAAAGAAACTTTGCAATAAACTGTTCTCACCATAAACACAGCCTTTCCTTTTGAATGTTAAGGTTCCGTTATCATCTTAATAAATAGTTCATGCTTGATAAGAAAGTCAGATATTTTTTGGTTTGGCTTGCAAATCAGAAGGCTATTTCTTAAATCTACAGCCATTCAATATGCTGTCAGGCCAGCTGAATGTCTCAAATATTTTTAAACAAACAGTGTATCATATCTTATTTCATTACAAAGGGTTTAATATACCATAACAGCCCTCAAGAAGCCAAAGATTTGTGTTCAATCTATTTCAAGTAGTGGAGAGGTAGTGTGCAAAACTTTTATGCAACTCTTGAAATAGCCTTATACATTCTTGCTGTCAAAACACAGGAACAGCAAACTGAGTAATGCATTATATTTTCAGTTTTTCCTCTTTCACTTGTAGTAGCAAACTAGTGACCAAAAAATCCTCTTTGAGCAATCTTTTAAATTAAGTGTTACAAAAAAATCTATAAGCATATTCAGTGGTTTCACTGGGATCATTTTGCATTGTCTAATACTCTGCTTGTGAGAGGGTTGTTGTGTTTTCTGCATTGCTTTGTACATTTTCTGTGTAAGCCCATATATCTATACATTATGTATTTTAATTCATTATGTCCTTCGTCCCTGAAATGCTTCTCATTATACAATAATTCCTTAAACACATTTTATGGTTAAATTAGCCTTCAGCAAAACTTGTTGTCTTAAATTATGTAATGCATTAGTTGATCTAACTATTAGTTAATTAAACTTATGTTATACTGTCAACAATGTTTTTCAGTAGTGTGAGCCATTGTTTTCTTTTTATTCAATCTATAAACACAAAAGTGTTCTAGATTCAGCATAGGTTTTGGGGTTTTTTTTTGTATTTGTCACCTGGGGGACTTTCCACAATGTCCATGCGTTTTCTCTATTTGACATTGACATAAGTGTCTTTACTATTAATAATTATTGGTAGTCATTACTGTTATATGTCACTTTAAAAAAATAGATTTATATTCAGACATTTAGCTCAGATACTCATTTCTTATTGTATGTTTCTTCTGGAAATCAGAATAACAAAATATTGTTTACATTCACATTTGGTTGGACTATGATATCTGAGTCAAACAGCACACTTTCATATACCACATACGTCTTGGAGGCTTACTGAAGTAAAAATCTCTCTAAGCATAAAAGCACAGCTTTTATAATTTGCCTTTTGCTTAACTTCTAACAATATCGAGAGACAGTCAGTGACATACCAGTATTTCTTAAGTATCTGTAAGGATTTGTTCTGAAGATGCACCAAGTACGTCCCAGATGTACATCTCAGCCCATTCTGCCTGATGTGCAAAGCACAACAGTTATAGTCACTTTTTGTGGAAATTATGGTCACGTGGTAAACTGGAAAGTACATGGTAGTCGTCAGAAAAATCTGGTTCCAAAAGCAAGCACACAGGAAACAAAAAAATTAGTTCCGAGCTCTCCTTGGCCACTGAGGAGATTCCTCCTTCCATCCTATAGCTGTCAGCTCTGCTATGTCTCCTGAACAAGTGGAAACACTAAAGAGAGAGGAAAAAAAAGGAAGTCAGTATCTAAAAAAGGTTGACTGAAGACAGTCCTCTCAGAACTGGGGGAAAAAAGCAATACAATTTAAAAGCCTTAAATCAACACTTACTTACTCACATATTGAGTTCCTCTGAAGTCAATATTGTCATTCCTCCAACAGATATATTCAGACTTCTATCCAAGAAAATACTCAAATATATTCTACCGTGTCTCATCTTTCTTAAATGTCTGTAGAAATCTAGAACAGCTGTACCTAAACTAAAATGGGTGAAAAGAATCCCCAGTGCATGAAGTGAAGATGAACTCCATACTGCCTGATGAGGATTTCCTTGTGTTCTCTGAGGAGGTACTGTGTGCTCCACAAAAAGGCCTGGAGATTCTGTGTGTAAGATCATGCTGTCCAAAATTAGAGTACACAATTTTAATTCACAACAGTGATTGCTTCAGCCCTGAGGAGCCTCAGTATCATCAATAATCTTCAGGAATTCAGCCTAACTAAGAGAGACAATGTCAAGACTGGTCACTAAATCCTGCTTATCTTTGTCCACATGATTATTTTAATTAACTTGATTGAGATTAATTATCTTAGTGAGGCAGATATCATGGCCCAATACATATGGTGAGTTTGCACGGCACTTTGCCTTCAAGTCCATATTATTTCTTTCTTTTTTGACTATCCCTACCAATCCAGAATTGTTGATGATTTCCTACTGGTAGATCTAATATGAGAGTAAATATGTACTGCAGTAAAGAACCAATTTTTACAAAAAGTTTTTGAGAGAAGAGTTACCTAAGAATAATCACTGGTAGAATATATAAAATAGGATAAGTTACTCAATTTGAATCTGGGATACAAATTTTAGTATGGAATATTGTCTTGGATGTCTGTTTTTTTTTTTTTTAACACAGTTGTAAGACAGGAAAATAAGGCAATTTATACTGAATTTAATGATTCTTCACAGTGCTGAGATTGCAATTTAGAAGTTAGATGTTGGATTTATTACTGTTATCAACTAATGTGGAATTATTCACAAACTGAAACATAAGTTCCTAAAAATGTTTTACAAAATTCAGAACAAAATAACATGGAGTACCCAGGCATGCATGCCTTTGGAAGTACTCTTGAAGACAACTTTCCTGCAGAGCTAGCAAGAGTACAAAGAAAGTTGCTGTGCCTACAGAAACATTATTGTTGAACACAACCTTATACTTTAAGCAATTGTTTCTGACAGGTCATAGTAATATAGAAAAGTCACTTGAGGCATAAGTTCATTTAGTCATGTTCAGTTTATACACATCAGACAAGAAGCTGACCTACAAAAAACACATTTCAATGGGACGTTGCCGATTTCCACCAGCTGAGGATGGGACCCCTGATTTTTAAAGCTGGTTTGTGATTATGTTTCAAAATGACAAAGGTTAACTCAGCAAAGTAATTTTAAGGGCAGTGATTTTATCTGACCTAGTAAAAAATTATATATTAAAGGAGATGTGCTGTTTATCATACTTTGTCATTTATCACAATCAGTGGAATCCAAAGTCCTTTTTAGTACACCATCTTACCAGCAGTAAAGTTGTATGCTCATAATGGAATATTTCAGTCGTTGTTTAGATAAACAGAGATGGAGCAAAAGAAACTCTCTCATTATACTACATGTGCAGTTTGTAAAAGAAGGTGATTCCATGTTCTTCACACAGAATTCAAACTTGTTCAAAACCTAAATATTCAATTGAAAGTTATTTTTATGGAATTGCTATATTTTTTAGAAGTTTTCAAGGTAATTTTCCACCATCTCCAAAAAATCTGATGAGAAGCAATAAAAAGTAGCTTCCATAAATTTTGAAATTTTAATATATATACATTATTAACATAAAGTATTATAACATTATTATAAGTACGTTTTCAAATGACAGTGTTTAGCTTTAGTCTTCCTGTTGCTCGTACTTCTGTTTCTTCTTGTTCCTGTGCTAGTGGAGAAGTCTAACTGAAAAAGCAAAAGAGAACAAAGAAGGCATTCATTTTAGATTTTGGACTAGATATCAAAATTTCAGAAGTTTTAAATTGTTTTGAAAACAATTTAGGAAATTATATTTTATTTTCATTCTTTCATACTCAACATTTTTTGTGTTCTGCTCGTCAACATGAGAAACCACCATCACATTATTATACCTGCAAATAATTACATTCACGAGTAACTGTCACTACAAATGATAATATTTGCATATCTGATTAAATTATATGTATCTATACTAATAAATCACACAGTTAGTTAGCAATATTTTCCCATTTACACTACCACTGAATTATACAATTGGTTGTGGGAATAGAGCTGCTTTTCTGATTTAAGTATCTCATTATGGATAAATGTCTAATCTTAAAATCACCTGTTAAGGGGAAATACAAAATCTTGACTGAGGTCTAAAGCTTGCAATAGTGACTGTTAACAGTAAGAGGCAGAAAGGCTTAAATTAACCTTTTTTGTACATTTGTTTTGTATAATGTTCCTACAAAATATAAGCATACAGTTGTATATTTTTACAGTGACAGTCTGCAACTTTTAGATAATGATTTGATCCCCTGCATGTGCATTTACTGTGAATTTTATGTCCGTATTTTCTTTCTTATTGCCAGTTCTCTAGTATTCATCCAAGGTAGAGAGGAGTAACAATAACTGAAGTAAAATCTTTGGTCCAGACACATTTAAGATTAAAATTCACATTGCTCATGCATTTTAGCTTCCCTGAGATGTGGTTCTTTTATGCAAACACATTAAAAAAAAGGGAAATCCCAATGACCTGTTTTTTTCTTCAGTCGGGCATGAATAGAATGGAGAGAAAGTATTAACAAAAAATTATGTGAACAATAACATTGATATGAACAAGAACACTTTTTTTTAGTGTTCCTGTTAAAAACAAAGAAGTATGAAAATGCTTCACATACATAAACTCATTTTTCCATCCTGACATTCCTTTACATCAACTATTTTCCTATCATTAACATATGTAATTCAATTTATCTCCACTAAAACAGCCAAGGTAAAAGCCTCTTGCACAAGTCTAGCTCTGTCATTCCTTTTTTTTTTTTAACATATCCACAGGGCATTCTTTTACATATTCTGAGTTTTTGCTTTTTGGTTTAAGTTGTAGCTTTTTTTTAAATTTCTCTGAGATTACTTATATCAAGTTCTACCTCTAGCCGACATTTATTTTAAATGTTCTTGTTTTAACCACGGACTAGTTCTCCACAGGAGATATTTTACTAAACTATAAGAATGGTTGCTGTTCCAGCACCTACCAAGAACACACTTAAAACCATTTTTATTTCTTAATTAATTTTTTGCTCATGTCTCAACGTTCTGTGGAAGTGAAGAAGTCAAATGATTTGTAAAATGCACAGTATTTTAAGTAAAAGGTAATTGTTCTGGTGTTCAACAACAGAATAATAGCCATCAATTTAGTCTTAAAGAAAATATGGCTAGCTGGCTTTACAAAATTTATGTCTTGTCAGTTTTTAAGTACCAGCAGTAACCTGCAGTTGAGAAAGTAGTTTTGAAAATGTTAAAAACTTTTTGTGTTTTGGATTTCCATACAATGGCTTTGTCATTGTTTCATCAGTTTTGCTATTATTTACAGAATAAAACATAAAACATAATCAACATTTAATAAAAATAGAATTCAAGTTCTTACTGTTGTGATATCTTTTTTTCCATGAAGTCCATAGTCATCCATCTTGAACTCAGTGCGTGTAGGAAGACATAGGTAGAAGTATATTAAATCTGACAAATGACCTCCCATGTGCAAAGGAGGAAATAAAGATTCATTCACCGTGTTTGTGAGATCATTTTGATGAAGGGAAGGCTAATTGAGGATGACATATATTCTAAATCTAATTCAAATCAGCATTTTTACATGAAGACTCATCATATTTCCAATGGTACACTCTACCTTAAAACAGCTTAGTAAAGACATTCTGAATTTTATTCTGGAAATTTTTTTAAATGCTTCATCAGAACTGACATTTTTAGTGGTAATGAGTTTCCAATCTTTGTATTAGTACAAATGAGATAGCTGTGGTATTTCTCATCTCTTATAATAAGAAAGATTTCTTCTTACTATAATTAAGTCTCATGTTTCAGAGAAAATTGCAACTAATATGCGATTATGTTTAGAAAACACGTGGGAAAAGTACAAATACAGGAATTCTTCCTATATTAACAAATCACCTTGAAATTATTGTAATGTTAAATATATACTTTTTCTCTAGCATTCATGAAGTAACTACATTCAAGAACAAATAGTACTACTATTTCTTTAAAAATGAGAAATAATATTGTTAAGTCCCACTTCTTCTCAACTTAAAGGGTAGAAATTTTTTGTAACCATTATTAACACCAACTTAATAGTTCAGCACCACCAGAAGACTCATGGCATCTTACACTATTAACTTTGCTTTGTTAATACTGTAGATTACAGCTTGTGAATGTAATGGATACTGTGGAAAATCATGTCCATTTCTCACAGAAAGTTGAAATTGCATTTTGAAGACATTTATGAAATTATGATGTAAAACTCTGTGTAAATTTGTGCAGTGGGTTGACAGGACAGAACATTTAGGAGATTTGCTACCTTAATGCATGGGTAATACTTCTCAACCCTTTTAATTAAATTTGCATGCAAACATTTTTATGAAAGGGAGGATGGTGTAAACATAGCTGATAATAAGATATTTTTATTTCTAATACTTAATTTTCACTCACACAATGATCATTCAGTCTTCTCTCCATCGTGAAAAAAACAATAACTTCATGCTTCTCTAGCACAGCACTGCTTTAGAGGCAGCTGAGTAGCAAAATACAGAATTTTTTTATACTGCTTGTGGAACCTATTTCCTTGAAAATTCTAGCACTTTTAAACTGTACCGTGAAATTCAGGAAATTTGCCATTCACACATTGACAATAAAGCAGACAACAGTACTTAGAAGCTCTGACTTATCATTTCAGGCACTGGGCAACATCACAGAAAAGTCCTGCTTTTCTTTCCACCGAATAGTCTCTTTAGCATTATGAGAGTTATACGTGACTGATAGCTTTAGCAAAACTATTCAGAAAAAAACGCAAAATAGGAGTGGGACAAACAGAAATTTAAAAAATGGGCAATTATGTCTACACTTTGCCAGCTATGGATGATGGCTCTAATGGGGCTGTTGCCCAGAAAATGGGATACAAGCCTTAGTTATGTAAGAATATCCTCAAGAAGCAACTGAGAAGACTTCAGGGAGAAGAGGGAGTATTGACAAACGCTGTCACAGGTTTGCTTATGAAAAGATGATTTCTGTCTGGTGGGTGCTTAGTAACTGCTGTGAAACATTACTTTCAGATCTGAATCCCAGCTCTATATAGGTTATATGTCACAGAAAATGTGAAGATCTAAGACAATGCTTTTGGTGCTGCAACTTGTGTTATTTTATTCTTCATCTTTATTTGTGCTCATAGAATCATAGAATGGCTAGGGTTGGAAAGGACCTCAAAAATCATCGAGTTCCAACCCACCTGCCATGGGCAGGGACACCCTCCACTAGACCAGGTTGCTCAAAGCCTCATCCAGCCTGGCCTTGAACACCTCCAGGGATGGGGCATCCACAGCTTCCCTGGGCAACCTGTTCCAGTGTCTCACCACCCTGACAGTGAAAAATTTCTTCCTAATGTCCAGTCTAAATCTACCCTCTTTCAGCTTATACCCATTACCCCTTGTCCTCTCACTACACTCCCTGATAAAGAGTGCCTCCCGATCTCTCCTGTAGGCCCCCTTCAGGGACTGGAAGGCTGCTATTAAGTCTCCTCGGAGCCTTCTCTTCTCCAGGCTACGCAGAGGTACTCTTTAAAAAAAATATAGTTAAATAAATAAGATGAGCCTTTATTTCCTGAAAGTAGAAACAGAGCACAGATACATGTACATCAGATATGCATGTCTATAAAGACCAAGATTTTTTTCTGTAAATGGACAATAGTATTTGCTTAAAAATGATGTTACGTGACTACTGGATCTCATCCTAGCTTAACGTCTGCAGTGTGCTTCCACTTACGCTAAACAAATTAAGTGGAAAGAAATGCTATTTAGTGGATATGCACCTAGCAGCAGAAAGAAATTTCAAATTTCACCAAGGTAGTTTTTTTGTGTAGATATTTTCCTGTGTAATCACTTACAACTTTTGTCACCTTCCCAATAAGGTGTTACCTTGGATGAAACTTTGGATGAAAGGAGAGCAAAAGGACCACTGTACTATATGTCTCAGGCTCTGTTGCTTTTAATGATTGTGTTCATCTTTTAAGGCTTCATGTATTCTTGACAGAAACAATTATGTGGAATAACTATATCAAAAGGACGGTGGTATGCAGTGCTCAATTTAGAAAGCATTGTTTGACTGCTGCCTAGAATATCCCTGGTATTGAATAAAAGCCTGTATCGATAAGCAGCAAAATTGCATCTTTGTAATTTATTTTTAACTGCACACAGTATTCAAGGTGAGGCCAGCCAGTGCTGAGCACAGTGGGACAATCACTTCTTTTGACCTGTTGGCCGTGCTGTGTGTGGGTAATACACCCTAGGATGTGCTTGGCCCTTTTGGCCACAGGGCACATTGTTGACTCATACTGAGCTTCTGATCAGCCAGCCCCCCAGCTTCCCTTTCTGCAGGGCTGCACTCCAGCATCTTGCCCCACAGTCTACGTGTGCACCCAGGATTACTCTGTCCCAGGTGCAGAATCCAGTGTTTGTTCTTGCTTAATGACTACCTACACACGTTTATTACATTTTTAATTAATATATATACAGCATATTGTAGCTTGTCTCTGAATACCCTTAGATAGTCAGTTTTGAAGACAAAAAGGAAGAAATGGATTTTTTTCTCATCAGTAAAACTACAACACAAAATGGATGCAGGAAGAGACCTGGAATTCATTATGAGTTAAATTGGAACTTTCCAGTATTGATGCTTTCCGATGGATACTCCTAAGGAAAGCTTTTGCTTTCTGTATTCTAAAAACTACAAAATGCAATTCCACTAAACTTTATTTAAAACATAATAATAATTAGAAGAAAAATAATAATGAAGCAAGAAGGATATTTATTTTAAGGTGGGGAGTATGAGGCACAGCATGGATATATGATGAAGTTAAAAATTAATTGCATTCTTGAAACTTTCATCAGCTGCTGTATTTTTTTTGAGAACTCAATTCTTATTTCTAATCATTAGAACTAGATTCAAAGATGCCAATAATGTAGGGAATAGAATTCATAATAAAGTGTTTCCCAAGCAGTACAATCCCTTTTTATCCCCTGCAACCTAACACAACTGTTTTGAATCAAGAATTAAAATTGTTCATACTTCAAATATACTTCTGTGTGTGTGTGTGTGCGTGCACCCATGTGTGTAGTGTTCCTCTTTCCTCTCACATATTTTCCACCTACGTGTGTAATCCTGCTCCAGGCAGCATTAAACCATTAGTCTTTTTAAACTGAACTCACAAACACATAATTGTATTTTTATGCGATGCCTCACACAACATAAAAAAATGGCTATAACTAGTTCCTCTCCTCCCATGCAGAGTGAAGGAAATGGATTGCAGCAGTATGGAAGTGTTGCTATAGTTCAGATGTATGTGTTTCCTGCAATAAGATCTTTGACTCCCCACAGTCATTACACAACGTCAGAGCACTTAATATCTTTCATCATTTTCTCATAGCTCCTGGTTTCATTTCCCTCTCTCCACTTCTGTTTGGTCATTTCCCCATTAAATACTGCAGTGAGCAAGTTTGTTATACTTTTTCCATAGTCTTGCCTCTCTTGCTTTTTTTGTTACCTTTTTCAGTGGAGAAAAGACCGAAAGAAAAAGCACAGAATTTTAGACTGTACAAAGTGTTAAATAATACCACAATTTTGTAGATGTGCTTTGAATTGTAGGAACAGCATTAATGAATGCATATTTCTGTTTTGTTGTTTTCTTTGGAGATTAGTAGAAGATTGTGTCTACCTGACATATTACAAGAAACAGTTGTAGGTTCTGTTTGCACACCACTAAGGATATATTAAGGTCTACATTATTGTGTAAAAAATAACTTAGTTTCACATATTAATAGCAGAATATTTAATTTAAATAAATTGTATTGAGTGATACGTTTGACCATATCTATTTTAAATTTCAAAAAATATTTTATTTTTAAACTCCATGTAACGCTTGCCTAAAAAACCAGAACTTATTATAGCACGCTAACAATTGTATAGATCTACTGAACTACTGAAATACTATGTCCATCATGTTTTGAACAAGATAGATCTCTTTTTAGCCTACTGCTTCTCTAACTACAATTTTATCATAACTATTTATATTGTAGTGGCATTTTAAATGTGCTATTCACTGTGTAAACAATTAAAAGTTCAGTTCTTATTTGATAACATATTCTGCCATCACTACATGTAAAGAGCAGATCAATGGCAGGATATAGTTTCACAGTGCTATGGGGAATTATGCTACAGTATGCAAAGTGCTAATTTCCTAACATGGTAATTAAAGTTTCTGAGTGACAAACTTTGGAAATTAGATGTAAGTCTCCAGTGTTTAAGAATGTCTGAATCATTTGCCATCATGCTTGAGTACCTTTTCTCCTCAAAGTATTCACTAAACTGACTCAAGAGGTAAGGGGGGGAGGGAATTTACTTGTTTATATTTCTCATCTTTGCCTTTGGTGACTTAGAAGTAGGTACATCACATGCCTGAAAAGCAACAAATTTGCTGCCATATCCTGTGAATATCACTGAAGGTACAACTCTACACGTGTTTTAAAGACAGAAAGAACTGGGAAAAATCACCATGAGAACATAAGTATTTTTTGACACTTTTCCCCCAACATTTTCATGAAAATCCTGCTAGCTACATTATTCCTAAGATTTTTAAGGCTTTTGTAATTTTAAGCTTGAATTTGCAATGTCCTGAAAATGAATTTACTTATCTGGTTCAGTTTTCAGTGTGGTGGAGAGTTGAATAGTCCAGATTTTTATTTTTATTATTTTTAAATTTATTTTTTTTTCAGTGTAACAATAATTAATAATATGCTATACAGGAGAAATTGTTTGAAAGCAGAATATTTATTCTTACCCACAACAGAGTTTTTGAGCATGATGCCAATTTTATCAAAACCAGATTCTAAAAGGATAATTCAAATGATGCTCAAGGTCTCCCTATATGAAATAGTGACTGTCAGAAAAACATTACTTGCATGTCAATCAACCAGGTCAGTTTTCTGATAGCTAGGGCATCCAGTCTGCTGTCTGGAAAGGAAAGGAAATACTTTATATTAGTACTTTTTATTCATGTAGGAAATAAATTATCTTTACACACTTCTGTTGTCAGGGACATCAAAAACATTTATATCCTGGAATGAAAATATGGCCTATAATTTTTGCACTAGTATTACAAGCAAGAATTATTATTGCTGTTACAGAGTTCTTCTATGTACGAAAAAGAGGTCAGAATCTCTAACATCTATTTACAGATAGCAAAATTTATATCTGACTTGTAATGATTTATAAGGGTTAGAGTAGGAAGCTTCAGCAGCTGAAACTCTGTATGGTGATCCCGGCCAGGCCCCTGCTACTTGTGAGGCGTTACTGTCTTTTTTGTAAAGCTCTAGCAAATAAGAAATTCTCTTCTTTTTTCAGCATTGTATGTTGTTATGTTGTTATGAGTTGCAGTAAAAAGCTCTCCTAGGGAACTGAATTACAAAAGAGAGCTCTGCTCATTCTCCAGGAACCCACAAGCTTTCTTGGAACTGATGTTCAAGTTTACAGGTTGACTTCTGTAAAGCAAAACCTTTGATCTTGTTTTCCTAAATATTTTTCTTCATTAGTTACGTTATGTTAGGAGAAGAGACTATCCTGGTACAAGAAAAGCATTATTTTCTGCCTTTTATTGATTTGCAGAATTTTTTATTTTCTGAATACAAAACTTATTTAAATACTGTTAGAGCTTCAAAGGAATGGGGAAACTGTTTCTTTGCTGCTCTGTTCTTTTTTATGTGTGTTGTATGAAGGAAGGAATTGAGAACACTGTATAAGGTGCATACTTACGAGTGGCATTTCAATTTCCACTCTAAAAATTAGATATATATAATCAGATGGACTTTCATCTCATTCTAAGTCAGCATATTGCCATCCAGAAGTGCTTATAAAGATATCAGAATAACTAAGAACAACCTGAAACAGATGACCCTACAGTTTGAATAAATTTAATCTATCTCACTAATGCTTCATCTAATTTCTCTTTCTTCTGCTCCTAATTTATCCCTCCACTTCAGCTACTAACCACCCTTTTGTCTGATTTCAACTTAGAACAGTTGTTTTAAAATTCTGTTTACTTTGAAGTATTTTGTTTCTGGAGATGCTTTAGAATACTCAAAGCTTTTTCAAAGCTTATGAAGAAGGTCTTCTGTACTCCAAGTTTGTTCAAACTTCTGCATTTGCTACTCCAAAAACATTGGCTGTCACTAGAAAGCCTTGCTTCACTTGATATAATTCAAAATATGATAGGAACATAAAGAAATATGAATGGTTATACTAATTCAAGCCAAAGATCTATCCAGCTTAGTGTCTTCTTTTTAACCATACCCCCTCTACTCTACCCTGGTGAGACCGCATCTGGAATATTGTGTCCAGTTCTGGGACCCTCAGTTCAAGAAAGAGAACTGCTGGAGAAAGTACAGTGCAGAGCCACAAAGATGATTAAGGGAATGGAGCATCTGCCTTATGAGGAAAGGCTGAGGGAGCTGGGTCTCTTTAGCGTGGAAAAGAGGAGACTGAGGGGTGACCTAATCAATGTTTATAAATATGTGAAGGGTGAGTGTCAGGAGGATGGAGCCAGGCTCTTCTCTGTGACATCAAGTGATAGGACAAGGGACAATGGGTTCAAGCTGGAACATAGGAGGTTCCACTTGAATATGAGGAAAAACTTCTTTACAGTGAGGGTGACAGAGCACTGGAACAGGCTGCCCAGAGAGGTTGTGGAGTCTCCTTCTCTGGAGACATTCAAAGCCCGCCTGGATGCGTTCCTGTGTGATCTGATCTAGGTGTTCCTGCTCCGGCAGGGTGATTGGACTAGGGGATCTTTCGAGGTCCCCTCCTATCTCTAACATTCTGTGATTCTGTGAAAAGGACAATTAAGGAGGAGTAAAGAGGAAAAACAGATTAAAACTTCTAATACTCCTCTTCCTGAGGAGTAAACCAGCACATGTCCAATATCCCATTTCACTCTCCTCAGCTTTTGGCAGAAAATAAAGGCTAAATATTTGAAGAGTTAATTAATTAATAAATTTATTTCTGCAGCCTGAAAATAATTTGCCTTTTTTTGGTCATAAATATACAAAATTTAGATTTGAAGTACCATAAAATCTTGGAAATATTTAGATTCAATCATCAACAGCCTTAGGATTTTTCAGGAAAATGT
>NW_010111331.1:33194-44409 GCF_000699245.1 Pterocles gutturalis
AAAACATTAGACATTTATAACCTTTTTCCTGTTAAAGCTCTAGAACAGCCTCTTAAACCTTTCTTAATCATTAAATTCTCCTGGTAAGATTAACTCTGCTTGTTAGATGAATAACTCTGGCAGAATGTCAGATCTGTATTGCCTAAGCACTTCTAACATTTAGTTTGATTTATGGTAAGTGTTTAGTAAATTAAATTTCTTGGTGTGCTTTTATCTGTTGTAAGATTTTCTTTCACACACTTCAGTACTTGAGCAGGACCTTCATTGTGAGAATTAGTTCTGGACTGCCTAAATGAAAACCCAAATATTTTCTGAAAACACTAAGTTATATGAGGTTGGAATTTTTAGTTATATCTCTTTGTTATGTTTCATGTGGTAGAATTACACTAAGGTGAAAAGATAAGTTACAAAGCAGCAATGGTTTTAATTTAAAAGTCTTTCCTGTTTCATTATTTTTACTCTTTGTATCTGAAGAAGACTGGAAATGAAGTTGTAGGAACTGAGTGTTAACTTTATGCATTGTATTTTTAGGGTCTTACCATATTTTCATAAAGACCATCTGTAGGGGAGAAAAAACCCAACAAACCAAAACCGTACAGGCTGTATAATAAGACCTATATTCCACACTAAAAAGTGGTTTTCACAAAAAAGACTTTTCATTTTTTCGTTAGAGACTCGTATTTTGATCTTTTGGAAGTCTCTGAATGTGTTATGTATGTTGCCATCCACTGTTTTGCCATTCCATCACCTGAAATGCACAGCCAGGTGATGTGAAATAGGTTTAGTACTACATTCATTTTCAAACATGTAACAGGGAAAATGCACATTGTTATACAGGATTAAGCAGATGATACTTTAATCTGGTATAACTGCTAAATTATTTTAAACTCTAGATAAACAAGAACTAATAGAGGTTTATTTTCTTTCTGGTTCATTTATTTATTTATTTATTATTTTTCTTTTTTATAAGAAATAAGCAGTGATCACTAATTTGAACTTTGAAATGAGCACAGGCTATCTGATGTAATACCTGAAAGAGAAAAATGCTGTCCCTTTTCCTCAGGCAGATATCTTGAATATAACATTTCCATCCTTATCAATGCTTGTGCAGTGTCTATGCACAAAAACAAATCATGTACGCTTCAAGTTACGTATGCTAAACATGTGCTTTAGGTTATACTTTTAAACAATGAAAAATAATTTAAAATATAGTCAGATTGAGTAATAAAGTTTTAATTAATGGAAAAGAAAATATGTTGCCATGAATGAATTACACACTAAAATATATTTTTCTTGATTTTATCTATAATTTTCCATATCCGGTATTGTTTTCAAATTTTCTGATTTTAGGACTTGTCTTGCCTCTTTTCAGGTCATCATCTAGATAAATTTAATTCTTCAAGAAGAAAACCAAACCAATAAAGCCTACCCTTTCATGGAAAATAGTGTAAAAATTCTCCTTTTTTTGTTACATTACCAATTAAATTTTAATTATATTGACATTGAATCACATCTAGAATGCTAAAGAGTTTGCTGTGATCTTGCTGTGACTCAAAGCCTTACTGCTGCAGCAGCTGCACCTCAGAGACAGACTTTTGACTAGTTTTCATTTATCTTAAATTTAGAAATCTCCAGTTAGGCACAAGCATCTAAGCTCTTTTTCCTTATAGAAGCTTTCCATATAACTGCATGCAAAGTAATGAGTGCAGTTCATCTTTTCACTAGGATAAATGTTCATAATAGGAACAGAAGTAAAAAACACCCTACAAGTCTCTATAGGTTGTGTATGAGAAGACGGTTCAGTCATACGTACACATTTAAAGATGTTTGAGAAGAATTTCATTCTTGCTGCTTCAGCAGCCAAATAAAGGCTGTCTGAAATTAATTATTTTGATTTGGATAGTTTAGCTAGGGCAGTTTTCTGGATGACATGATGCAGATAGTTGAAGGAGTACCATATCTATTTAAAGATAAGGATTTTTGTCTAAGGTTCTGATTCTTCTGCTATGTACATTATTTTAAATGAGCATGTGAACAGCATTTGCAATAGCTCAGAACTGGATTTAAGATTAAGCCAGCAACTAATATACAGTGAAATAACAAAGACAAGTTATATGCATTGAGAAGAAAACTAAGATCAATGACATACTCCATTGAAAAGAATGACAATTAAGATAAATCATATGCTATGCTATTTCACATATTTTCAACAAAATATATTATACACAAACTTGCATAGATCTTTTTCTCTTTGACAGTTTGCGACTGAGTGCTTTGTGAAGCCACAAACACTGTTGGCACAGATTCTCTGTATCTCCCCTGGGTTATTCTTAGTTTTTTTATCACATTCCTACTAAAGCACTGACACTAAGTGCTGAATATGTAACTTGTTTCTAATTAGATACCCTCTGTTTGCAAAATCTGTGACCAAAAAAAAAAAAAAAAAGTGTTTTTCTAAATCTAATCTGGATAAAGGCACCTCATTATGAGTAGCATGTGATATGTCTAAAGGTTCTATCAGACAAAAGGAGGTGTTTTCATGCATTCCCCTGGAGCCCAGCTACCCTGATGGTAATTTTAAATTTGAAATATATTATCATTTAAAGAGCCTGAAAGATATAAAGAATTAATTCTCTCTACTAAAGTCAACAAATAATTATGAGTACAGGAATAGACTGACAGATTAGTGGCATGGTAAATTAAAAGTAAAACAGGAAGGGATATATTAAATCAATCTAGCTACTCTGAAATTATTAATACTCTTTTTTGGATTTTAAAAGGTTGATACTGATGACACAACCACAGTGTCTGTAGGGAACCAAGTTTAAGAGATTTAAAAATATAGCTTGGTTTGTTTTTTTTTTCCTTGATATGTGTGCTCTCTAGCCCTTTGAATATTATGGGTGCACCCCCATTAGCTTTTCACTTTTGATCAGAAGTACACTTCTGGAAAGGATCTTACACTTACAGGTCTGGTTCCAACCACAATATAGTAGCATCCTACATGACTATCTTCATTTTGGATGAAAGTTGAGTTGCACACTAGAAACTAATCTAACACGATACAACACTAGTGGGTATTTAATCTCCGGGTCTGTTCTACAGCTAATTGGAAGTAAAACTTCCCAATATGTGTACAGTGCGGATGACAGGTCCTCAGCATCATCAGTTTTGCTTAGTGATACATTCTTGTTGTGACACACTGCTAGCTAATTAGACATTGCCTATGTTCCTGGCACAACTGGGAACCTCAGAGAAGGACAGATGAATCCACACCCCTACTTCTGGGTGCCTGTGACCCTGTGACCTCTGTTCTCCTTGCACTTCAGCTGGGGTGCTTTTCTGTACAACTTATTTTAGCATCTATGTATCATTTGGCATATCAGAAGCAAAATTGCATGGTATGAAACCATGATTGGCATCAGGATTTCACACAGATTCACTGACCTCTAGTTCCCTTTGCATATTGCTGCTTTTGAGTGCATCTGCCCTGCCTGTCTTCATGTCTTGACTGAAATAATGGGGAAAAAAACCCCAAACACAAACAATTCTGACTTTGGCCCCATGTTTCTTGTTTTATGAGTTGTGAACCTGTGCAAGAAACAAACTTGTATCCATAACTTTGATTTTTAGGCTACTAGATCTTTCCGTAGTTTTTGCAGTATGAGTAAGTTGTGGAATTTACAGAGCAGTCCCTCATTTTACTCCGTCAAATGGAAGCCTTATTTGTTCCCATGACGTTCTGTTGGCAGCTGCTAAAAGAGACATTATCACTTTGCCCTTTTAGTAGTTTGAGGTAAACTGAAGCTGGGGTATGGTGTGGATTAGCAAAATATGTGGGATGAAATACAGCACTGCTCAACAAAAGGCTTTCTTCTAAAGTCTCAGATGCTAGAAAAAGACTGCAACAAAGACAGGGTGCGCCTGAAAGGGTTGCTGAACGCTTGAGTGGCAGCTCTCTGTATGACAAGTCTTGGGGGATTGGGTACTTAAATCTTAATTACAAAAAACAATCATCATCAAGTATTAAAATTCTATAGGGAAATTGAAAGACTCAGAGAAGAGAATCCCAATAGTGGAGATCTGCTCTACGCAAATTTAATTGACTCATACAAATAAACCTGATAAACTAAAAAAAAAAAAAAAAAAGTATAAGAAATTGTTGAGTGATTCTACTATAGACCAGATGCTGTGAAAAAGACAGAGGGTGAGATTTTCAGCCTGAAGAAAGTAAATGACTGCTTAATGAAGAGCCACAGCTGACCAACTCTTTTAGAACAATCTGTAATGCAGATGAAAGAAGAAAATATTTCAGATCGATAGATGTCAAGCATTTGTAAAATGTACAGTGATACAATTACATGTTACTTAGGATCTATCACATTTCTACGATGCAAGCATGAAATAAAAATAATTTTGAAGAAAGCACATTGGTGGAAATGAAAGTCTTTAAAGAATGAAAGAGTGCTTATTGCAAAGGTGTAAGAAAAAGAATGGGTTATACTATCATTCCTTGGAACTGAAGGAGAGTGGTTGTCCCTGTCAGTGATGGATTTTGTGGTAGTGGTGAGCAGGAGTGTAAAGCAGGACTCAATTTTGAGGAAATTATTTTCTAGTTAAACAGTGACCAATTTTAGATTTTTCATAAACAATAAGATAGTTTTATTACACTTAATTCACAGCATAATTAACAATGGCAAGTTTTTAATTTTTGGTTTTGATTTGTTTTTTGTATTTACTAACCATTTCTGTTATTGTACATGACTGACCTGGGAGGAAAGATAGTTTATAGACTAACCAAAATTTCTGCTTAAAGTATACTGCACTTGTTCCGTGCTTTATTTACTGACAACAGCAATAGTCATAGTAACAAAAACACAGCTCGTCTCTTCTTCCTGGTCTGCAATTGCATGGCAATTGCATGCTTCACATGTAGCAAGTTGTACTGTAAAACCACCACACAAGTCATGATTCATCTCCATGTTTTCTCTAATGACAAAGTCAGCTTAAGAAGTTCCCCAGGCTTCTTGGACTGTCCTGGCATTTCTACCATGATTCACAGCTTCAGCTGACTTAACTGTTTGAGTGTGATGTAAACTGGACTAGGAATGATGAAAGTTATAAACAAAACAAACTTCCTTGGGAATCCTCCCCTAAAAACTTAATTTAACACAATTCTGAGGACTCTAAATGACTGTGTGGAGCCAGGAGCTGGCACCTTGTGGTCTGGCTTTGATGTTAGAAAAATAATATAGCATGGAGCAGCACTCTCAGACTTTACTATTATATTAGCTATTATAAAGCTGTTTTAGAGGGGGGTCAATCTGTCTCTGGAGCTTTGGTTTTCCTCTTTCCCCAGACAGAAGTAATTTAGATGAGAATGTTAGACGAGATGGCTAACACTTGGACACCTAGAGGTAAGAGTAATGAGTGACTAATGCATGAACTTAGAAATACTTAATATTTAGTGTATGCCATGTTTCCTTTAAAATATTGGCTGCTGTTGACTCCCCACCCTTTTATGTAGATCATGGGCTTCAGGAATATGTAACTTCAGTTGTAGACTGTCTGTGTATAAAATTCCTTTTAAACTCAGTGGTAACTCAAATTGTGGAATCTGTCAGATCAAATTCTCTCTCCTCAGGAAATGGAAAAAGGCATGACTGAACATGGGCTAAGGTACTATATTATCAGTCCAACAAGACTGCTGTTCTTGTCTCTAACACTTTGCTTATTTAAAATGGCTATGATGTTTACAAACGTACTAATATAAAAAATAAACCCCCCTTTGTTTGGCTAAAGCAAAATAAATAATTCTTCACAAATTGTTGTGTAAATGTATTGATTTTTAAGCCATTTCCACCTCCAGATACCCAAATACAAGAGCAACAAAAAAGTTGAACTACTTTACACTAGAAAAAATTCTAATAAACAAAGTTGCTGACATTAGAGGTTGCAAAACTACAGTCATTAATAGGCTGCCCACTGACACAAGTTCTGTAATAGTTGTAATTTCACTCTTTAGGGCTTCTTTAACAACACATACTAACAGTTTACTAAACACTATAATGAACATGTAATGTGTTATAAAGTATGCTTGGCTAAAGTTTGTAAACAATGGAATAGCTTTGAAGAACAGGTAAAAAATAGTCCCAATCCTTTCTTGGTGTCCTTTGTTGTCTTTTTTTGCAACATGCTAAGGTAATTCTTGTGTTGCAGTAATTACCTTGTCTTTATTTCATAGTATAAGCTTTTCTCATAAGCCTTCCCTTAAATATACCTATGTGAAACTCTTTAAAACATTCCATAGATTTTTGTAAAATAAATCATTGTAATATTTTTTTGTAAAATTATTAGGGTTGGGCAGTGACTTTAGACATAGTTATGTTCAATGAGTTATTTTCTGCAAAACTGTTCTATCAACTTTTAATGATAACCATTATGTATGCTTTAAATACCATGTGTTCTCCATCAGTGCAAAGATTGCTCTGTAGTATTGCTGAATGAAAGCTAAGTAAGAATGCATGTGATATTTCTCTGAAAAACATACAAGCACAGATTTATGAATCTACCATACATTACTCACTCTTATAAGTATGGCTTTGATAAATGCTGATAGCCATGAATGTTCTCATTGTCATTTCAAATCACAGTATCTCTGTATTCAGCTGACCACACTAAGGATTCTTAATGATCTAATTAAAAATTACCTTGTTGAAGGGAAATTATTTCCTGTTGTGATTCATGTAAGAAATGGAAAGTCAAAATTCTGATCTTGTTGAGTTAGATTACATAAGCATTAAAGTTGCGCAGAGGAGTCCATATTACAGAAATATGTCTAACTTACCCTATTGTAGCTTATGGTTCTGCCTGAGCCTGCTAAGAGGAGAGGAATAAAAGAAAGAACGGTCCACAGCTCTTTGTCACTATTAGCCAGGCTGTATATAGTACCTTCAACCTAATAATAAAAAGCTCTTCTAAGAGCTTGATTGACCTCATAGTACTGCCTCTTTGCTAGCCCTGCTTGATAATATTTTTGATGGAAATCTTCCATCAAGAAATTCGGTTTCACTGTGATCTAAATAATCTGCAGGGGGTCGTTAATTTAGAGGAATTTTTGCAATGCAAAGTCAAAATATGATGCTTTGATCAAGCCAAAATACTTCATTTTGACAGTTCCATTTTTATTTATTTCATAACAATGATGTATGTGTACATTATGTTTGATATTAGGTTCCTAAAATCTAATACTGGTTATACTACTATAATATTAGAACTTCATTTTGGATATAAAACTGTATGAATTAAATTGATAATATTGAAAATAAATTCCTAACTGACTCAAACTAAAACAAAAATACTGAGTTTCACTTCAGAAAAAAATGTATTTCTCATCTGAACTAGAAGAAAATTGGAAGGAAAATGTTCTTCCAATATTAAAATTTTGCACAGAATGGAAATTTATAGGTTTTGATTACTCCGAATCTTGATTACACCAGAATACTTCAGTACCCTGCTCAAACACATTCAGACTAATTAAGAAACTTTTAACAAAAATTCTATTACTGTTACACAGTCTGGCACAGCCATTCACCAGAAAAGAGAGGACTATGTTACAGAGAGCCTTGTAGTACGTAGGAATGGGACATGCTGAAAAATCTGGAGAAAGGTAAAGATGGAACTACTGATGCAAGGAATAGGAATATCATGTGAAGAATCCTCTTGCAACTATTTACAAAGCATAATTTCCTCTGTGTTTAGAGTGGACAACATTACTTTTTTAACATTATCCCAGCTCTGAATTTACCCAAGAGGAAGAATGCCATTTACTGAGTCATTGTTAAAGTAGTTTACAGCTAATTCTAATTCAAACATGGTTTTCAGCTTTGAAATGAACTGATAAAGTCCTCCAAAGGGATTTTGAAAGAAAAACAGAGAATTGCTCTGTCACTGGATTTCCTTCTTTATAGATTTCTTCCTTAGAACGTTTTTTAACAATGAGAGTTATCAGAGAAGGTTTCTGTTCTGCAAATTTTTACTACTATTATGTTTGTTTGCTTGTTTGTTTGTTTTGTTAATGTGAAAGAGGGTTTTTTTTGGGAGGGAGCTTGTCTAAAAAAAACGTTTGCAGTCATAATTAAGAAAATGGTTAAACCTGCTGTCAATTAACTTAATTGATTTTAAAAGTTGATGGGCCCCTGGAATGGAAGTATTTTGCCTGCAGCTGAGCTGAATACAAGAGCAATTTATTTTAATAATGAATAGTGGAGGAAAGTCTTAGAGAGTTAAAATAAACATGCACAATGGCTAGTGCTAATGTTTCTGATAGTGGACTGAAATTTATCAAACCTTTTAACACTAGTGCAGTAGAAGTAGTTTGAAAAATAATTGTGTAAATACATTTTAGAGTAAAAAGAATTGTTTTCCTTAGAACTGAGTCGAATTTAATGGTGATGTGGAGAGTGGCAGTTTACACAGTAAGTGTCAGTTGATTAATAAACCACTATTTAATACAGGAAAATAACCTAATTGGCATAGATATGGTATTTTCTGAGTGTGCAATTTCTAAAGTGAATATAATTCATTTGCCTTGAGACTATGAAGCTTTAATCAAGTCAGTTCTTCAGTCACCACAGCTTGCACAGTTGATCTAAGATAAATAGTGTTTTGAATATCTGGGAGCTTATGCTTCATTCAGTTGTGACCAGAATATTGTGAGAGTTATTTTTAACTGGAGCGAATTAGAAGGAACATGTTTTTGTGGATTGCCCTAAATTTCTGATAAGTGTTGAATTCATTTAATTTGGACCTTTTTTCCTAATAACTTAATTGAGTAGCCATTTTGTATCCAGTAAGTATTACATTGTCTTTTTTAATTATTTTTTCTTCCCTAGTAAATAAACCACTTGGATAAAACAAACAAACAAACAAACAAAAAACCCTACAACAACAACAAAAAACAATCCAAAAACCTTTCAGTGTTCAGCTGCAATTTCAGGCTGATACTAAAGTTGAAGAACTGGTTCATGAAAGAAGAATTTGAAATCAAATGGGGAAGGCAATATTAATCCCAAATAAGTTGTAACCGAGTGTGGTCTCTGTTTTAAAGGACTTCGAAGTCTTTTGAATTATGTTCCGTAAATGAAGAAGAGACTATGGATCAAGAGTTCAAGCTGATCACAACTTGTCTAAAAATGTAAAAAGGAAAGGAAATGTTAGTGATGAAGTGTTATGGAAGTTCAAGTAATTTAGCAGTGAAGTAAACGCTAAAAACATGAAAGATAAACAAGGAGTGAGCTCAATTAAAAAGTGTATAGCAATACCCTAGAAGAACATGATCACTTTATTTCTCTGCTCCATTACTCTAGAAAAGAAAGTACTCGTGTTTTTAAATGTGTGGCATGATCTACAGACTTCTGCTTTAGTCAGTTTTGTCTTGATATACTATAAATACAGATTAAATTGCTTGTGAAGCCAAATGTTAGGCATTCAGCTCTTTTGAAATATATTAGTTCACTGTATTCAGGGAGGCTTACTGTTGTTAATATATTAGGAAGTTTTCAGTGCAGACTTCACTTTATTCTTGGTGAATTTGATGGTAATACAGTCACTCAGTGTAATGAAAGCACATTTAATGAGCAGCAACAGTTTCCAAAAAATGCAATGTTTGATTTTGAATGTTTTAGGCATCACTTTACATTTTCCATGCGAATCACCCTTGCAGGTTTTAGAAACTGAAAGAAGGAGTTCTTTACCATAGCAAATAAAGCTTTTTTGAAATTTATTTCTCTTCGGTTATTTGATATGTTCATCCAAATCATAATCCAGTGAGACTTTCTGACTGTTAGATATTTTACCTGACATTTAATATTTTAAATATTTATTCAGAGATTTCTTTCACAGTTAAGACATTTTATCTGAGGCATCTAAAGCTGTAATATGTTCAAGAGCAAAAAGAAAGCAGGTAATTTTTAAGAAGTGGAAAGATATTACTAAGGCACTATGTCTTTCTTGAATATAAAAGCAACACATTTTGAATCTTTTAACAGCACTGAATAGGCCCATTGTGAAAAGTAGTTTAGCCAAGCCCTATCTTAGTATAACGATACAAAATGCACTGAGAGAAGGGAGCATTACCAGGCCAAATGGATTGGCTTAAACATTGTCGACACATGCCACAAGTTCACATGATCAGCCTGAGGCAGTAGGAAACTTAAAAGCTAGTCTGATAGTGTTTCTTACAAATATTCTTTGAATTTTATTACTCGTCTCCCACATGAGGCGTAATAGTTTCAATGTTCTAATTAGTACTTGTGTATATTGCTATTACTTTGTCTCTTTAATCACATTATTAAGTCTGTTACGGAGATTCCTTATAGAATCACACTTTATAATAGTGTTTCTAACTTGAATATGTCCTTTTTTATGTTGTCTGAATCTGAAACATCATAAACTCTTTTTATGGGTCCTTTGATAGTAGTCCCTTTCCTGTTTTATGCTTGATTAGAACATACAGTACTAAGTAATAAAAAAACTTCCTGAAGCTTTGGAGTTTTAGTACCAGAAAGCATTTCAACATCCTCAGGCTTTTTTTTTTTTCTATCTCTGACATTAGGTCAAATAAATATATCCCTTTGTACATATTAAAGTGTTGAGCAGGATATATGAAAGAAAGCAAGCACTAACTTTTGTTAGATTGTAATAGATTTTATACAATTTGAGGGACTGGTTTTCCGTCTGCTTTTAAACAAGATATATAATAAGAAATTATCTAAAAACATAAAAGAATTCTGATAATTTTCACAAATTTAAAGTGAAGATGCATATAATTATAAACATAAATTTAATCTGTAAAATTATGTTTAAATGCCAGTAAAAACTATGAAATCTGTCTCTCCCTCACTCTGTCATTCACTCACCCTTTCTGAAGAGATAAACATGCCACCAAATTCAGAGGAAGGTGGTTCAGTTTTAAGGGACTTCATTATAATATCTCTCTTTAGTTTGATACTGAATTTGATAAAACAGGAAATGAAGTGGGATTTTATAAAAAATACAGAAATTAATACATTTGTAAAACATAAAAGCAATTGTACAGATCAGAAATTGTAAAAGACATGCACAAATGAGAGAAGGATTAAAATTATCTGAAAGGCTTCACATGAGTGAACAATGGTGAAATAAGGTAATGAGGACATTACCAGGTGGATAGATG
>NW_010111332.1:0-6020 GCF_000699245.1 Pterocles gutturalis
GGGACGGGCGGGACCCCCCCTCCCGCGCCTGCCTGGCACCGGCCCCTGGCCTCTGTGCAACCAAATCCCCCCCAAAAGCAGGTTGGGGGGGTCCCCAGGGCCATGCATTGCACCCCGGGGTGAGACTCTGTCTCGCCGCACGGTTTTTGTATTTGCAAAGGAGGGAGCAGCTGCTGGAGTTACCTACGGTGGGTACCAGTGCTTTCCAGTTCTGCGACTGGTTTGTGTCTGGGTTGAGATAGCTTTAAATGAGTCGGTCGAAAGGTGGCTTTTACCTCTCCGACCGCTGGCGCCTGCTGAGACCTCTCAGTCCCCGCTACTCTCTGGGTTTAATGCACAAAATGTGTCTGGAGCCCTGCTTTGCCTCTGCAGAGCTCTAGCCCCTCACTTGCCGTTTGCCAGAAGGCTTTTTCCCTGTGCGGGATGCTGAGGAAGGGAAAGGAAGGGAACAGCCCTCATTTTGGAGATGCCAAAGCCCCTATGCACTCAGCTACCTGGAGATGGAGGCAGCAATGCACCGATCTGTTTTCTTGTTTCTATGGGAGAAGTCCTGGACTGTGTCAGCATCCCCTCACTAGACTGGGTTTAGCTGCAAATTGTTTCAAGAAATGTGTGTAAATAAGAAAACTTTGATCTCCAGCTGCCTGGGCTGGTGTGCAGGGAGTAGGTAAGGCTTCCTGACATCTCGGACTGTGTTACTGTTTTATTTGTGTGTGATCAGTTGTTCATGTTTTATGGGAACCATACTGAGGATGTAAATACCGGGTACGGTAAGCAGATGCGAGAAGAAAGCGCCTGGTGGTGGCTGTGCTTAGCTAACGGGCTGTTAGTGAGATGTCCCTGCACCAGAGCAGCCTTTGTCGTGTCCCTGAGGCCTTGCTTGTAAGAGGGGAAAGGGAAGGAGGGAAAAAGCAAAAGAGAAGAATCAAGGGGCTGGTGTTCATGGGGCTCAGACTTTACACTGTGGAATTTACCCCTCTCCCGCTGTTCTGGCTGTGCCCCCAGAATGCAGAGCAGATCCTACTTTCTTGCCTTGCTCTGAGCCAGACAGCTGGGTCGCAGCGAGAAAAGCTTTCCTGCCTTTGTCTCTCTTTTCTTTAGTGCCGTTTCTTTGAATTCTGGTGTCTCTGGGACCTCAGTGCTTTCCAGTTCGTGGCAGTGGAGCCTGCTGGTGCCCTGGGGAAGCAAGGAGAGGCATGAGAGCAGCCTTTGAGGCAGCAACAGGCAGTTTGGCTCTTCTTAATTAAGGGAGACTTTTGAAGAAGTTCTGGGAAATGTGGTCCTTGCAGAGATGGGACGGCATGTGAGAACTGTTGGCTCCTGCCAAGGCCCTCAGCACAAAAGAAAGTGCATGGTGTGTTTGGGATTACAAATATTTCCCAGCCGAGGAAGGAGATGTTTAGTGCCCATCGGGTGTTTTGGTGCTTGTGTGCTCACCTTTTGGAGAGGGCCCTGTGCAAAACTTGCACAAGTCCTTTTTGCCAGTGCTGCAGTGCTGGGAGCACACCGTCAGCCACCATCTGTCCGTGCAGCCCTCATCCCCACCTCAGACTGCAGCTTGCTGAATGCACAGAGCTGTGGGCAGATGAGCATGGGGCTCCCACCCCAGCCCCCCAGCGCCAACAGCCTGGCATCTCTCAGTGCAGGCTCTGCCTGTCTGCTTTCCTGCAGCTCCTGCCAGGCTGGAGCCAAACCTGGGGTTCAGGGATCTCGTGATGGCTGCAGGAGCTCCGTGGAAGCCTTCATGACTGGGAGGTCCCGACAGTCACTGGTGTTGCTGATACAGCATCCCCACACCTAGCTCTTCTTGCTCAGCATCTGCTCCACTGCCTTCAGTCCAAGCACGCGGCAGAGCTGCCTGGGTTCTCCAGATCCTTCTGGCCACAAGCGTTAGCTCTTCTCCCACTCCCCTGAGGCTTTGTAGCCTCCTCCCCAGCAGGTGTTTGGTGGAGAGAGACCGTGCAAGAGAGAGGAAGGGACCAGCGGGTCCGATTCTGCTCTGTTGTGAGCAGCAAAGAGGTGGAATGACTCTTTCAGTCCATGGGCCACTTGGGTGTGAAACTTCTCTAAGGCACTTTGGACTGGGAGGAGGTGGGGAAGAGGTCTCTGATGAGCGTGAAGGGGAAAGGGGGGAGAAGTGAGAGGGAAACTGAATTTAAATGGATTAAGCCTGTCTGTCCAAAGTCCTTTGTTTCCTGCCACCTCCCTGGTGTGACTTTCACAGCTGTACTCTGTGTGGCTGGAGACCTGGGTTTCGGTTCCCTGCAAAGTCAGCGTGGAGCTTTACACCTCCCGGGCATCTCCCTGAGCAGCAGGAAGGAGCCACATCCCTAGGACAGAGAAACCCCTTTGATTTCTCTTGTCTAATGCCTTTCCTCTTCTTTCGGTAGGTGATGGCCTCAGGAATTGATGTCTGCAGCATCACCTCTCAGTGGGAGACAAATGGGGATGCATCCCATCAGGAAAGTCTCTGTTCTCACCCTCCTGCTTTTGGGATTCCCCTTTTCTTTGTCCCTGGCATCTTGTTTTTCTCCTGGGCAGCCACAGTGGGTGTTTGTACAGGTGGCGGTAGGTGCAAACAAGGCTGGGGTCATGCACAGTGAACTGCCCTTGTAAACACCAGTGACAGGAGTATTTCTTGAAAAGGCCTTGAATTACCCTGTTTTCCTCCTCAGCTGGCAGCACAAAGCATGGGCATGGGGAGGGGGCAAGACGAGGATGTGGAGTTAGGGGAAACTTGGCCTTTGAGCCTGGACTCACAAGTAAAAAGCTAAAGTAATATGTAAAGTAAAATAATACATAAAAAAATTTCAGTTGGTCAGCAAAATACTCTGCTTCAAAGCTCTTTTTAGCTTTTAAAAATCTTTCAAATGTAAATGGCAGGAATTGTGCAGGCTGTCCTGGATCCAGGCTGTGCCCCTTAAAAATGCCAAAACATTTTATTTTTTTTCAACTTCAGCTTACTTAGGCCAAGGCAACAGTTTCACTGTGAATTTCCAGAAAGTTTTGCTGGATCCACTACTACTTATTTTACATTTATTTGGGTTTGCCTTTAAAAAAACCCTTCCTTGACCTTAATTCTGTGTTGAACCCAGCGGTGCAGAGTCTGCCGAGGCTGGGATCAGCCTGCTGTACTGCCCTTACGAAACCAAGGGGCACGAGTGGGGCAGAGTGCCGGGGCTGCTGGGCTGGCACCGCTGCTGGGCTGGCACCGCTGCTGGGCTGGCACCGCTGCTTCCTCCAGCCTCGGAACAAGCGAGATGGCAGCAGGACTGTCCTACCCTCACCCGGCAGTGCTGCACTGGCTCTGCTGCCAAAGCAGCTCCATCACGGCACAGGTCCGGTCTGGGAGCAGGTCTGGAGGAGCAGCAGAGGCAGCCGCAGCCCCCGTCCCCGGCAGCTGCAGGGTTGTGTCACTCTTCTTCCTCCTTCTCCCCCTGCATCCAGCCCTGGAATTTGTCCCCGGGAAGCAGCTCCCTGCCGGGCCGTGGTGTCGGCATGGCAGGGGCAGGCTGCAGCCCCGGGAGAGGTGTGCCACGGTGGTTGTTGTCTAATCATATCCTGCCCCCCCTGCCAGGAGCCGAACGCACACAAACAGTGCCGGGCTCTGGTGAGGAGCACCGACTGCCTGCGAGATAAGCCAGGCAAGGAAAACACATCCATCTTCATGCCTCTTGGCCTGGGACTGAGTTTCATCTGCTGGCATTTACCTGGCGTAGGCTCAGGGCACACCACAATTCACCTGAGGAGCCAGACGCTGGGGAGCCAGCTCCCATTCCTGGCGAGAGGTGTCGCCCCGACTGGTGCAGAGTGCAACGGCTGCGAGGAGCGGGCGGTGGAGGTTGGTGCATGGGGAGGGGTGCTGACCCCGGGCTGAGCCCCTGCAGCAGCATGGACCCAGCTGCACATCACCAACAGTTGTGTTCATCACCTGAGCAAAAGGGCGAGACTCCCCGTGCCCGGCCGCACACCCAGCAGAGCCCAGGGTGAGAGCTGCCAGGCAGCAGCCTGGACGGAGCAGAAATAACTTTGGGAGATGCAGAGCTGGAGTGCAAGAGCAGAGAATCGGCTGCAGCCTGCAGCTGCTCCCCGTCTGGTAAGGAGGTTGCTAGTGCCGTCTTGCCGCACTCCCAGCCTGCCAGCTCTCCGCAAAGGAAACATCCTGGTGAAACCCCCCCCACTCTTGGCTCCCTCTGATCCCCTCTGAGCCCAGCGAGACTGGAATGTCTCCTGGGATGTGATTCCCTCTAGCCTAAGGGGGACTGCGTTCATAAAACCCAGCGTGAGATGTGCAGGCAATTGGGGAGGAGGCAGGGCTGGGGAGATGAGGCTTTTATGAACAAGTCGCAGGTCTGCTGGAAATGTCCTGTCCTGTCCTCTCTCCCTCCCCCTGTCCCCGGAGCCGAGCTCTGGAATTCAGGGTGTGGGTCGAGGCTTTTCTTCATGCACGTTTCTGCTCAGAGCAGCCAAACCCATCACTTCCCTCCCTCTTCCCCCTCCTCAGCACCTCCCTGTCACAGGTGCCACTCCCCCAGCCCCCCAGGGCTCAGCCCCACTGCACCTGGGACCCTCCTGCCCCCCAGCATTGCTCAGGCATCATCCCGGAGCGATGAGTGGGAGGTGTCCATCCCCCGGGTGTGCAGGCCAGCTTGGCCAGCCAGGGCCAGCAGCAGGAAGGAGAGCGTGCTCCCGGCATCTCGGTGGGACCCGGGGTTGGCTGTGCCCAGGGCAGGGAAGCAGCTGGGCTGGTCGGTGCTGGGAGAGCAGAACTGGGCATCCACAGGTGGCTCTGAACTGTCTGTACAGGCTGCAGCGCTGTACAAGACCTGCCTGGCTGCCCTGTAGGCTGTCTTTGCTTGGGAAGGGGAGATGGGGGGAGGTAGTTACTGTAAAATTCTAGTTCAAAGCAGTAGCTGTTCATGGGTTGGTGCTAACAGCCTCCCAGAAGGTCACGGATGCCTCTACCCCACACAGACCCTCACCTCGCTTCCGTACTCACTCACATGTTGTTATACTGCAGATGCCTGGGAGCTGTCGGTGCCCCGGAGCTGTGTAGCTCTCCGCTGTGGGTGTTTGCTGTGGGTCTGCAACAGAGCCAGGGGAGACCAGACCAGCCAGGGAGCAGGAGCGGAGGGAAACGGCCTCTGGGTAGACACAGAGGTGAGGAGGAAATGCCAAACACATCGGCTGGGACAGCGCAGGTAATGCAGGGAGCCTGGAGAGGTGTGAGATCCCTCCAGGGCCCGTTCAGCACTGTTATCCCTGCTTCAGGCTCCCCAAAAGTGCCCCGCAGATCCCAGCTAGAGGAGAGGCAGCGATGGGCAGTGTCTTATTGCTCAGATCCTCCCTGCACACACTGCTTACGAGGTGCTCTGCAGCTGTGAAGGAAACAAAACAAAATCTCCAGGCTCAGGTTTGCCATCTTGTCCCGTATTTAGCAGATGAATTCACAGAGCTTACAGTAATTGTCATCCTCATGATCCGAGGATACACCAGAGGTGTTTTGGAAGGGGTAGTTTCTTGGCTAGGACTGACTGAGGAATTTTGGGACACAAAAGCCATTCCTTCAGTTGCAACTAACGGCATCAGCCTTCAGCTGGGATCAGAACATGCCTCCGAGTGCACAAGCCCCACTTCTAGATGTATGAATACAAAATAAATTGAGCTTCGGAGATGCTGCTGCCACTGGGGAAGAGGAGATCTGGGGAACTTCTCTTTCCACCGCCTCCTCTTTCCCCGCCGGGAGGTGAGGACATCCACATTGCTACCTTCCTCTGCCCGCGGGTCACCAGGGTGGTTTAAGCGGAGCAGGTAAATGCAGAGAGGTACCTGCCCCTCCCAGGACCCATGGGCATGGCTGAGAGAAGCCTCTTCTGATGGGAAGAGCTCTCCGGAAACCCGGAGCAGAGCAGCCCAGCTCAGGTGTGCTCCAGCAGCCAGGGCGCGGGGTTCAAACAACAGACGCTAAGGATGTGAACGGATTCGGGTCCGGAAGAGCCTTCAGACCAAAAGCAGGCTAG
>NW_010111332.1:6030-10118 GCF_000699245.1 Pterocles gutturalis
TTAAAATCCTTTCATTTGCTTGGTGAAATTTATTGAAAACTACATTGTTCATCTGATGAGACTTCACAGCTGTTGAGATTGCCCTCGGGGCAAACCACATCCAAGAAATGGCATGTAGATCCTGGGAGCACAAGACTTGAAAGCTGAAACGGCCTCTGTAGAGCTGCCTTCCCCTCCTCGCAGTCACGTCTGGCCATCTGCAGCTCCTCCAGTCAGACGCCGTGGTTTTTTCTTCCTCCCGTTTCTCGTCTCTGACTCTGGCAGCATGGTGACTTCATTTCACAGCATTGTATTTTGGCTAAAAGGAGACTGAGGAAGGATGCAGACAGCAAGAAGTCCGGGTGTCTCAGAGTCATGAGTGTGCTCACAGCCCGCGGCATCCAGCGTGAGACAGGGCTGGGTGCCACACTGCAGCAGTGATGCCATCGAATGTCTCCTACCTGTGACACTGCCGCTTTGTTATCCCTTGGGGGAACAGCAGTGAGGCAAGAGTGCAGGAAACACACCCCTTTGCTTACGAAAAATCTGTGAATTCCTTTTGGTGGTAGCAAGTTGCTTGATTTTTTTTTTTAATTATTTGTCACTTGCAACTTCTGCTTGCAAAAAACTTTATGGGATAAAAAAGTAGTGCTTGCATACTTACATCTGGCCTGAAAGCTCCCTATGGACTGGGGAGACTGGAGTCAGCCACTAGGCACCAGCAAAATTAGGACTAGCCAGAGCTCTAAGATGAAAATAAAATTAGGACACAAGAAAGCCACTGACTTGCAATATATTCAGTTATTAATGATTCATGGAGTAATTTTGAGTAGCAAACACATTGGTAAGAACTGGAGGTTTGTTTCTTTTTTCTTTTTTTTTTTTTTTTTTTTTTTTGGGGGGGGTGGGGGCGGTGTCCACAAACAAAAATATTGGCTAATTCATCAGACACTTTCTTCTGCTTTGAATAGTTTGCCCAGATCCCCGAGCAACCATCCCGTGCAATTTGCTGTTAACCTAAATAACTTAAACGGAGGTACACCCAGCGCACTGCCCAGATCTGCCCCTGCATGCAATAATTAGGGCTCTCCGAGTGTAAACCTGCCGCTCGGGAGGCAGGAGGCTCTGTCAGCATCTCCAGGTGGCTACCTGCTGGCGGTGGCCCATGGCAGGGACACACCGCAGTGTGGCACGGATGCGTGGAGAGGGCTTCTGTGGAAACGTGCCACCTGTGGGTCACACTGTTCCCCTAAGGAAACACCCCGTGGAACTGCAGCCTGGTAAAGCCAGACCCGCTCTGTCGCCTGATGGAGGGCAGGGGCTCCAGGAGACCCAGGGAGGCTGGGTATCGCATTCCTTACCCGTGAAATAACCCCTTGCCATCCAAACGCTTGGGGAATTCCTAGACCTCTTTGTAGCCACATTTCGTCTGTGACAGCGTGAGGATTTCAGTGAGGCAGGCTCTGAAAGGGGGAGATTATGATCTGCTTTGAGAGCAACGAGGAGAACACAGCTGGAATGAACAGCCCTGTTTTGTACAAACCTTTCTTACCCGATCCCGCTGCTAACAGGAGGGAACGTAGAGTGCACCGAGTTGTTCAGAAACAGTTTTGAGTAAATCTTTCCCAAACTATTCAGGAATTAGCTACTGTCTTTCAGATTTATATGTCCCTTAATCCAGAATTAACCTTCAAGTGTAGGCAAGCCCTAACACCTGAACTATGTGAGGAGGGATCTTCTGAGATGCGGAAACAAAGAGACTTGACTGAATCAAAGATCAAATTTAGGCTGAAAAATAGGGCAGTTAGGAAGTTTGGCAGAGGGATATTTAGAGGCACCCAGGGCCCTGCTGCCCAGGTCCTTGTGGGGAGGACGGCTCCTGGCAAGGCTCTGTGCAGGGACACTGAACACGGTGCCTCCCCCTGCGGCGCTGCGGACCCTTGGGCTGGGAGCAGAGGGCTTGCAGTGGGCGGTGTGCTGTGCGGGTGGAGCTGTGTACACTCTGCCTTCTCAGCCAGCCGCAATACATTTTCCCATTAGCAAACCCAGGGTAGCTGTGCTCCTGAGCACATACCCAGCCTCCCACAGCACAGAAAAACTTGGCGTCTAATTAACCAAATCAAAGGTCCCCCAGACGCGGCTTAAAGGAACGCTCTCAGCTTGAAACCCCGGCTCCTTCAGCAAGCTGATCTGCGCATAGTGGAACTAATGAACCTTGATTTCCAATGGCTGGAGGTCTGGCATTCCCTGCACCTCCTACACACCCATCCTCTCCCCCCCAGGAACATACCCAGCTTCTTCCTACAGCCAGGGACCACCAAGGGGGGAAGGGGAGCCCATGGTGCGGTACCCCAGCGCTGTGCGCTGACGGGCTCAACTCTGCTCGTGTGCTGATGGCAGAGAACTGAGCTCTCACCCCAGGGGTTTCCTTGCAGTGAGGGGCTCCCTGAGGTCACCCTTTTCTTCCCTCCTGTGTTTTTTGCTCATGTCTTTCAGACCACTGTTTCCCCACCAGTGCTCGTGGCTCAGCTGGGCAGGATGGGGCTGCACGAGGAAGGGAACCCCGCTCCCCCAGGACAGATGACTGGGAAAAGGACAAAATGCACGTGCTGCTGAGGCAGGGGCTTTCCAGTTACGCTTTACAATGGATTGCCCCCCTCTCCTCTTTATTAGCGAGCAAAAGACGGGCAAATGCCAAATGCCCAATGCTGTTGCTCCAGCTGTAAGCAGAACTGCACAGCACAGCTCCCGGGGCAGGTGAGCTCCCTGGCGCTGTGGGAGGGAGGGTTTGGAGGTGTGACCCCCTCAGAAGAGTGGACCCAGGTTATGCTGTTTGAGGCACAATCCCCTCCCTCAGAAGCATAAGAACTGCAGCTCTCCCCCTGCCCACCCAGCTCCTGCACTGGGGGGGCGGCTTCTTTATAAACACTTTTCTCTTCCCCTGGTGCTGGAAATTTGATTCTACAAAAGCACTTACACAGCAGCTAATTGCCAGCCCTGCAGTGACTTAGCTCTCTAATTCCTGACAGCCAGTGAACCAGCCCAAAGAGCTGCTTTTCACAACTTGCTGAATGTACAAACACAGTCCTGGAGACATAACATAGCTGGGATTTTTTTTTTTTTTCCTGGACAACTTCTGGATCCTTCTCAATTTTCGAAGTTTCTTTCACTCCACAGGGCACAAGGAACATCCAAAGATGGAGCAGGCAACCAAGCCCATCACAGGGAGACATCAAGCAGACATGGAGCTACAGAGGCCCCAGAGACCAGCTGTGGTGCCAGGGGAGAGGTGATTGTCAAGAAATTGGTTTGAAGGTAAAACTGGCGTCGTCCAGCCTGTCTGTGATTTGAGGGCTCATCATGGTCTCTCTGTGGATTCCTACTTCCCAACAATGTCCACCCACGCCTTGCAAAGGTTTCCTTGATCTGCTGGTTTGTATCCAGAGGGCTGCTGCAAAAATTGTTGTGCTGGCCGATGGCTTACACCACATCATTCCTCCCCACCCTCCTCCCTGGCACCCTCTTTTCTCTGCCCCAATTGTGGACTGTTCACCTTCCCTCTCCCAGCCCTTCATTATCCACCTCTCTCCCACCCATCATCTCCTGTGCAAGAGGCCGACTCCGTCGTCCATTTCCAACAAGCCCCTTCACGCTCTCTCCTGCTCTGCTCCACACCTGCCAGAAGCAGCCTGAGCATTTACAAAGCCACCGCATCGCCCTCCTTGAAGCTCTTCTGTGTCACGACATCTGCAGAAACCTTCTCACAGAGCTGCTGCGCTCTGCTCACCCCTGCTAGCAACAGCTCCTTGTTCCCCCCCGGCCGCTCTGCCTGCGCCTGCTGTGGGTTCTTCGCTCCTGCCTGGACCATGCAGAGCCCCCTCTTTCCTCCCAGAGCTCTGTCCTTCCTCCCAGAGCCCCGTCCTTCCTCCCAGAGCTCCATCCTTCCTCCCAGAGCCTGTGGCTCTGCCGCACTCGGCAGCACTCGGTCCTCACCCGGTGGCGGGAGCCCAAAACCGAGCAAAGCCACATGTGGGCCAGTGACTGCAGGGACAGCACGGTGTCACCGGCAGGTGCTGGGTTTGGGCTCCGCGAGGTCCCGGTCACCCTCC
>NW_010111333.1:0-8267 GCF_000699245.1 Pterocles gutturalis
ATATATATTTGATATCTCAGAACTGAGAGAAGCCCTGCAGGAGTCAAGGATTCTGCCCTGCCAATACCTGACCTGGGGACCGCTGGTGGGGAAGAGTGGAACACCCTTATGTCCTGAAAACAAAGAATACCGCCAGGAGCTTTGAATCACTCTCACTCTGAGACAAACAAAGTACGCTCATGCCCCTGGCACGTACAGATTGAGCCTGTAGTCTATTAATCTCTCCTCATTAACTGTTCAATGATTAATGAACTAATTATGCTTCTGTAATTTCAGCAGAAGGCAATGAAATCGCAGGCATGCCGGCAATGTCAGGCAGTGTTTTACTAACCACGCAGTGCAGAGGGCACCGTCTCTGCACCCAAAAACCTCACTGCTACCATCCCCGGTGAGCGGCTGGGAAGCATCACTGCCTGCCTGCCCTTACGGACCAGCAGCGGTCCTGTGGGGTCCGACTGGCCATCAGAAGAGAGCAGAGAGGCATCGGGGGGCTGCAGGAGAAGGAGTCCTCCAGTGACAGGGTGACAAAGTGGTTTAGAGTTCAGTTTCTTGACACCTAGTCTGCACGGAAAGGGCCAGCTGGGATGTCACAGCGATGTCAGAAGTTCAGAGGAAGGTGGAATGACCAGGAGGTGAAAGAGGAGACGCGAGGAACCAGCAGCACGGAACGGCAGCGATGCCAGCTAACACGGAGCCAGCGGGCACGGAAAGGGAGGAGAGGGCACAGCCTGGGGATGGACGCAGCGGAAACCAGAGGTGAACCAAACACGGCAGCAAGAGGGGCGGCCGCTACTGATTTTTGCAGCAGTCACTATTCTGAGGAGAAAAAAGGCACCACCATTTGAATTTAATTTAATTTAAATTACACAAGTAACCTTCCTAAATTCTGAATTCACTTCTAAGGCTGCCGAAATTTACAAAGAGAGCTCGTGGTGCCTGTGGAAACAGATCTTGGAGAGTCTGACATGGAACAACACAGTTACTACATGGTGCTTGATAAGATATTCAAACAACACTTAAACCAGTTGGTTCTTGGTTGTATGGGCTTTGTTTTCTAGCTCCTGACTTAAGACAGGGGTTTTCACTCCATTTCAGATAAGTCACAAGAGCAGAAATCCTTGCATTAAACACAGCTTCAGCCTGGAGGAAGCATTAGAAGGAAATCAAGAGGTTTCCAGCAGCTCAAGAGCCATCACTACATATTAAAAAAAAACCACAACAAACCCAAAACACCACCAAAGCAAAGCAAAATCCAGGTAAATGCAAACAAGCTTCCTGCCTCAGCATGCCCCTGAACAAAGTCTTTCTTGGGCGCCTGTGGAGAGGATCCCAAGAGGAAATGTGAACAGCAGCTGACTAATCGCTGCCTGGGTAGGGAGAAGGTAAACACTGCAACTCCCAGAGCAGCACCAGCTCAGCACGGAGTGAATCGGCATCGTCTGCCGAGCCCTTAGCAACCCAGTGCAAACAGAAGCTGTCAGGCTTCACAGTGCTGTGAAACAAGGAAATGCATTTCACCAGACCTATAGGGAAGCAGCCTTCTCCAATAAAACAGCAACACCGTCATTGTAAAACACGGTAACACCAACGTCCTGTTCAAGAAAACAACGCATTTCAATCTCACTTGGGAAACTCCAGCCAACATTTTAAAGCCAGTACTCTACTTGGCGCGCCACAAATGAACCAGGCAAATGAAACTTGTTTTCCTTGTCAGCAGGAACAGTAGAGTAACAGTAAAAAAAAAATTAAAAAAAAAATTGAAATTTCTCCACCCAGGTAGAATTCCTACGTTCACCAATTTGCATGGTTTTAAAAGCTTCCCTATACTTATTAGATTTATTTCTTACTATGTGTTACTGCAGAAAGAAACACTGAAAAATACAACCTACTCCCAGGAGGACTGGACACGCGCTTCCGAACCTGCAGCTGGAGTACCATGCCTAATGTTCATCTCTGGAGTGGGGGTTACCCCAAGGACTTTCTAGCAGATGCACAATTACTCCAATTACATCTTCCCCTGTGAGACAGATGTAATTATTCTGCCATCTTCATCTGTAGCACATTGCTCATCTTGCCAATAACTGAGATTTTAAGCTAAAAAGGGCGCGTTACACAAAGACAGCCTGGTAGGGAAATAGAGCGACTGAAGGGACGCTCGCAGGGCTGTAACCCCAAAAACCAAACAAGAAATCAGCGCCCACAGTGGACTTTGATGGCTCTAGCAGGCACCTGTACTGAACAGACTCTAGCCCATACCCCAGCAGAGGCTGCTTCAGAAAAAGGAGGCACACCGCGAAGCAGGAGGCATAGAGAGGTGCACGTGTTCTGTCTTCAGGCTGGCATTCTCCAGCTGAAAACACAGCAGTGGGCTTCATCAGAAGGCAAAAAATGGGCTTAAAAAAGAGAAGCAATGAGCAGCACAATTCAAAGCATACGGATGGTTCCTCCAGCCAACATGCAACGATTTATTGGGTTTTTTTTCACCTGGTGGCAGCAATCCATCTGGTTATTATTAGCTATTGCTATTTTTAGAGCATAAGAAAAAGGATTCCCACAAGCTATGGGATGAATACATCCAATGCAGCTGCTTCAATGGAAGATATTTTTTTCTACCATGAAACACAAGAGGAAGGGGGAGTAAACACCATGAGCCCAACTTCTCACCACACCCCTTCTCAGAGGGTTCTGTAAGTCTCAGGGAGAAAACAAAATACTGTTTGTTTTCTTTGGAAAGTGAGATTCCTACAGCCAAAAAAAGTAGTTGCCACCTCACTTTCCACTGGCTGGTAAAAACAACAAAGGAGATAATAGCTGTAGGTGAGCATCACAGGATCTCCAGGAGAACTGTTACCTTGGGCCACTGCCCAGAGGCCCATCTCCCAGCCTGATAATCATCAAATTGGTAACACGGGTTCAGTTCACACTTCTGCAGTTCCTGCTCGCTATTTAATCCCCACAAAGCAGCAGTCAGAACCGAAGCCCTTCGATGGCGGGATATCGTGTTTCTGTTCTCACTCCAGTGATCCCAGCCAAACACTTTAATAGAGATCAGCCTTCATTAAAAATGTATTCATCAACTAATCTACCCATAACGAGAGCTTCTGCAAGGAAACAGGCAAACAATAAAACTCAATTTCCTTCCAAAATATACGAAACAGATCACATATTACTCAAAACAGTTATGGAATTTTACTGATAACAAGTGCTTGGACAGGCAGATAGGAGTCTCTTCTGATAAAGATACCAGCTAATCTTTATGATGGCTTAAGAAAAAAATAGTAGTTACTCAAAACAGCATGGATCAGCACAAATGGGCCAAGGAAATAACCTTCGTTCCAAAGAGAACCAAGCTTAGGTTAGATTGCCATACAAATTACACGCTTTCAGCTCATCGATTTATATAGCTACTTCATACGCAACAGTTACATTTACTTCATTGAATGACTACTTCAGAATCATTCAACACCCCCAAAATTACACAGAATCATCGAATCATTAAGATTGGAAAACACCTCAGGGATCATCAAGTCCAACCGTCAACCCATCTTCCAGTGGAACAATTTCTACCAGTCATTTGTTCTGAAACACGCTGAATCCTGTACGCATCCTTACAGCGTGCGGTGACCGCGGTAAAGCCCAGCTCTTGAAATGCCCTGGAGAAAGATAGCCTCAGGAGTTCAGATAACTATTTTAGGTCAGCTGAGACTGGAGGCTCTTGCTCATCTGAGGCAGTCTCCATCAGGTACCACCAATGTCGTACATTAGAAGTGGGGCAAACTGAATCCTCATCTCCTCCAAGCCAACCAAGCACACTTTGCATTAGGCAACAAACCCATAGTTTACCATTCAGAACATGTCATACACGGTGCGTGCCCTTTAGCATCATCCTAAGTGCTCCCAATGACTATCGAAGATGGTGGGGCTTGGCGCTCGGTACAACCAACAAGCAGACTCTGCCCAGACATCGCCAGCAATTAGGCAGGCTCCTGGCAGCTGACCTGGAGGCACACCCCAGTTCAGGAAAACAGAACTGCTGAACACTTACACCGTGCCCTGCAAATGGGTCAGCTCACAGCCGAACCCCTCCAACAGAAACACAGCAGAGCTGAGGACACAAGCAGAGGTCCGCCTGTCTGGCAGAGGTCCCACGGCTCAACAATTCCCCCTACAGGAAAGCTGTGCTGGGTCAGGCACGCTTTTCTGAAACAAGTATGCTCCAACCACACTTAAGCAAAATCAGGGTAGTAAGGAAACAAACTCCTGACCCTACAAACCTCCTTCATTGCACCGTGACCCTGGAGAAAGGTCCCACCTTAAAACTGCCAACACATGCCGAACATGAGATGACTCAGAGTTCCTGCCACAAACAGGTTAAAATTCAAGAGATTAAAACACGGGTACAGATAAAACGCTTGTGGTGAAGTGGTGCACCCACAAACCCCAGGACACCAGAACACACGTCACACTTGATGAGTCCGAGATCTTCACCCCACAAGAGAACCACAAAAGGTTCAAGCAGCACTTTCAGAGGCTCAGGCTATCCCCGCAACATGAGAAATCCTTGGGGAACCTGTTTTATCAGCAGCTGGTCTCACATGAGTCAATGTGGTTATACCATCTATTGCCGTCATTCGCCCAGCCCCACGTCTTGTACACGTACATACCTATAAATGCACACACACACTTCTTATATATAAAGTATACGTACATTGATTCACGCCAATACCTCACCTCACAGAAAACTTTTATCAAAAAGGGTGTTTCAAGCAATTTGTGACCACAAGTTGTGCAGAGGCTACTTAGAATTTAGTCTGAATGGCAGAGGTTCATTTCACTCTCCGCAAGCATTAGCACCGTGAAGTTAACATCTTGTTGATTGATTAGGAAGAACGCATCTTCCACAGTCTGTACGCTAACAGCAAATAACCAGTAAGGTCAGCACTAGTATCCAGTGTTAGACCCTCGTTACTCGTGTGATGTACCAAGGGCAAACACTCATTAAAAAAAGGTGTTTCCACAAAGGTGTTGCAGCTATACCCTTTTAACTGGGAGGGGCAAGGATTTACTGAACTGGACTACTTCCAGCTCCAAGAGCTTTTTGGGTTTTTTTTTAATTTGCATTATAAACAGACAATGTTGTGCTATCCACAGATCTCTCTTTTACAAGGAATCAACTCTGGTCCCTCCTTGGATGCCATAAGGACACTAATGATCTGCAGCATCAGGAGGTAAACGCCCGTGTAAAACTGTGACAGTTTGGTACCACCAAGCTCTGTGAAATCTTCCTTTCTCCAACAGGTATTCTTTTCAAACTCAGCTGAAAGGAAGTGACAGTTTCTCATGGACATACTGAAGACCCAGCCAAACAAGCTGAGGCACCAAAATCCTAAAAACACCCTGGAGAGAGGTGACAGGAAAGAAGCAGTATAGTTTTGTACTGTTGACATATGTCCAAGACCAATCTTGGGGGAAATAAAAGAAAAAAAAAAAAAGAGCACAGTATCAGCAGAAGAAACTGAAAACATGGGGGACACCAGCTTCCAAATGCCTTCACTAGATTGCTGTGTATGCAAATGAATATGGAGGAGATCCCAGCAGAAGTTAATTGATCACTGTGAGCCAACAGGACACTACACAAGGAAGAGATGAACTAGTGACCAACAACTGATCACAAAATAAGAACAAAGAGAGACCCACCGCCTCCAGTCCGAGTTGCCCGAGGCTAGGCAAGGATGGCTGAAGACGGGCCACTTGCAGAAACAGCATCTTACTTTGTTTATCTGCACTAGGATTTTTCACTAACAGATATACAGACCTCCCATCATGTAAAGTCCAAGTCAAGACAAGTTATCTCTGCAGAAGATAGTAAAGTTGGTAACCTTTGTTCGCGCTGTAGCGTACTCTGGAGGGGTTTCAGCCTGCCTTTTCCAGAGATCCTTACATTGCCTCTCAAGGTTCATGTTATAAACCAGCGTGGCTTTGTTTTAATAAAGCAAAAAATAATTATTTTTGTGCACATGTAAAAACTGTATTGCTTGGCAATCTTTGGAATTTTAAATAGAGTTACATTCCTAGGTACTACTCTCCCTCATCAAAACCAGCAGGTGGTTTTAACTGTAAAAAATAAAGGTTACTTCCTGATAACCAGGCTGGAGATCACACAGCAATGCACCTTTCCAACCGCATCTACAACTGACACTGAAGATATTTTCCTCTATCCAATGCAGTTTGTCGCTGAACCAAGAGACAGCTTGAAACACACCGTGCACAGAGACCACCGGCTGCGCGGGAGGAATCTCCTGCGTCTGACTTGAAATCGGGCTCCACCTGCAGTGAAACTATGTCAGAAAATGGCTTCTGGGGCTGACGTGCACCTCGTGAGACTGTGTGCAGCAATAACAAAAGAAAACCTCTTTCAGGCGAACAGTGACATTCACTTGCCTTGCAAAGCTTTCTTAACAAAAATAGAGATTTCTAGCTCATTCTCTAAACCCTTTCATGCTACCTCCTCTTCCTCCTCTCAGGCAGAAAGTCTTTGGCAAGTGGCCTGGTTCTTCCCTTGATGTGTTTCTTCTGTTTTCTCTACGCCGCTTATTCTTGCGCACAGCGTCTTCAAAGCGGGGCTGAGAGCTCCTGCGCCAGCAGCCTCCTAAAGGATATAATGAGAACCACGTTCTTCACCCCGACAAGCACAGAAACACAGAGAGGTTAAGTGATTTGCCCAGGGCCACAGGGTAAGTCACAGACAGAGCCAGGGTTAGGTTTCAGAAGCTCCTGGCTAATATCCTGCATTTAATTACATCTGCACAAAGCATCTCATTTAACAGAGGGCAGCTAAAGGAAACAGCCAAGGAGGAATATCAACCTCCTCCCCATATCTAAACGTGGGTAGCATGCTCCACTCAGGCCCAGTATGATTACCTGTGCCATCAAAATAAAATCCACAACACCAAAAGAGCATGGAAAATGAGTTGTTGCTAATTTAAACAGAGGGCTTCCATTCAAAGCCAGCAAGAGGCTTTTTGGAGTCACCATCACAAATGGCAAAGTGAGGGACTAGAATATTCACAGGCTGTCTCACAAGGGAGAATTAAATGAACAGTTTAGAAGTTACCAAAATAACTTTTATGATACCTACAAGTTAGCAGAGAGACAAATACAGGTGTGGGACAGATACGAAAGCAGCCACGCTCCAGCCTGAACATCAGTACCAGCAATGCTGAAGCTGACAAGGGAAAACACAAAATGACCAAATACCACTCAACACCTGAACCAGTCTTTGACGAGAAAGACAAATAAAAAACCAGAACCAAGCAGAAAATTGTGAGCAAATCAGAGCCAGCAGAGACACATACACAGGGAGTTAAACCCAAGGACTGCAGCAGCAATTACAGCAGCAGGGACCGTGGGACTGTCCCAGGAGCTGGTTTGCTGTGCACCCCACGGACCCGCCTGGGGCATTCCCCTCCAGACCCCCACCACACACACACCCACACACCACCATGCTGTTACTCATTACCAGGAACTATTTATTGCCAGAAGCTCCCTGTACAGTATGGCTTCTGCAGTTTCAAAACATTTCTGCTGACATTCGAGCCAAATGCTTCATTAGCTGCTCCGCTTAACGCAGTTCCACTTGCACTCTAAGAGGAGGGATGCTATTGCAGCTATGGACACAAAGCAGTAGGAAGCATGACTGACATACTGATTTTTTGGGGGCGTCAATAAATGCTTTTCATCTCCCAAGCGAGCGACTGACCTCACAAGTAACTCTTTCAGTATTTTTTCAGAATTATGACAGTTCATTAATACAGACACCTATTCCTGCTCCAGCGGCTGGATAAACATTGACTAACGAGTAACCACCTCACAACCACGAAACCTATTTTCCTCCTTTATAGACAGGGGGGAGAAAAAAAGCCAGAAGCAGAGCAACTAGCCCAAGGCCACAAGAGCAAGTCAGTAGAACAGCAGCAATGGTGGAGCTCGGGGAGAAAGCCACGCTGCGTGTGCTCCCTGAGCTTCACCTCCAACAGCAAACACCTACTCCTCTCTTAGCCCAGGTTTCAGACCGGGGAGTCTCGGTGGTGACCCTGATCGCCAGCTTTTGGGTAGAAGGGACAAATCACGGCGAGGGTTCAGCTGCACCCGCTCCACACCCACCGCCTCACGGTCCCCACGAGACGCTTTTTCCCCGAATTAATATTTCACGGTTTATCTATTTGTGGTTTAACTATTCACCGTGCTCCCGGAGCTCCCCGGGCCCA
>NW_010111334.1:0-241 GCF_000699245.1 Pterocles gutturalis
AGGAGGGGACGCGCAGGGTGCGTGGGCTGATTTTTTGCTGTAGCACGCAAAAAAAACCCAACCCCCTTGTCAAATTATAACCGTGTCTTTTGGAGGTCCATAATTTAATGGTATCGGTTCACAGCTATGCGAGTTAAATTAATGCAAAAGGAAAATCAAGGACTTCTGCAGTACAGGTGTGTTTCTTGGATGTCTGTAAACACATGCACACCTTTTTTTAGTATCAGGTGAATTACTGAGA
>NW_010111334.1:372-598 GCF_000699245.1 Pterocles gutturalis
AATACGGCGCATGTCCCGAGTTTGACTCTAGTACGCATGCGCCCTCGTCAATTTTCCCGCACAGACGCCATATTTGGTCTTACGACACATGCGCAACACTGGGCTCTACTGCGCATGTACTCTCTTCAATTTTTCAAGCGCCGACGCCATCTTCCTTTAGAAAACGCATGCGCAGAGCTTGGCTCTAGTGCGCGTGCGCCCTCTTCAATTTTCCCGCGCGGGCACG
>NW_010111335.1:0-4306 GCF_000699245.1 Pterocles gutturalis
GCCATGTCCCCCTTGGGGGAAAATTGGGAGCAACGCAGGAGCGTGTAAAGGCTGCAGATGGAAAATGCGGTTCCTGTGTCTTCACAGACGGCCCCGGGGCTGTGGTATGGGGTGTGGGCCCGCGGGAGGAGAGGCCAATTATTTAATTATCATTATTTAACAATTATCTTGTGTTAAAGCCTTGGAGGCTATTAGAGGTCAGATCGCTGTTGTGGAAGGTGGTTTCTCCCACATCACCCCAACGCCTAAACACCAAAAGCAGCTGGTTCTGCACCAGCCACCTGCTACCAACAAACTGGGGCTTGATAATAAATTTAATTGCAATAAGGGTGGTTCTTCCACGTCAAAGTCATCACAACAAAAGGACCAATGTGGAAAATACCCATTTCCCGTGCAAAGCTCCTACTTTTTAAATAAAATAATCGCCGGGTGGCTCTGGCACCATCACACACTAACACAGCAGTGTGCAATGTCCGTGACACAGGGAACAGCTTAAATCTAACAACTACCACTAAGAAAAACACAAGAAAACCATCTTTTCTCCATCACCGCCTTCTTCTGAGGGCTCTTGCGGCACCTGGAGGTGGCAGCTGGCCTTACTTGCAGAACTTGTAGAGGATCTTCTCAAACACAAGGACGGGGCCGGTGCTGCCCAGGATGGTGAGAGGTTGGCCAGCAAAGAGGGAAAACACCACGCCGGTCATGGACGCGCCCAGCAGCGACTCCATGGCACTCTGTCCGGGGAGGAGAGGCAGCAGGGAGCAAATAAATCATTAGGGAAAAATACCCCCAAAGCCAATTCCCTGCAGCAACAACTTTCACGTGAGTTTCATCCTCCCCCTACAGGACCCCCCAAGAGAGAGGAGCTCACGATTTGGTTGTCGGTTGCCTCCCCCAGCAGCCCCCCGAAGGTGATGACGGGGGACATGCAGGCACAGTAGAGGAAGAGGAAGGACGCCAGACACTTCAGGCTCAGACCATCCCGAAAGTCGCTCCAGAACCACGGAGCTTTTCGTTTCACATCCAGGATCAAACCTCCAAAGAGCCTGGAGGAAGGAAAAAAAATAGAATGTTCTCTTGGGAGACCACATGGTGTTTCCTTTGCTGCAGAAGGGCAATCGCAAGCACAGACTGACTTTCATCGTGAAAAAGCAGCAGTCTCCTCCTCCCATTTTATAGCCAGTAGAAACTCATGCACACAAAAAACTCCTCCAACAAAAAAGGATCCAACCTGGGAGCCCATCCCCTCTTAGTGCAACACTCCCTTGCTCTGAGAAGCAGCAGAGCTCTGCCTGGAGGTATTGACACATCTGCTTCCATCTGAAACCAGGAAAACCTGGGTGCAATGATGCTGCGGCTGAGACCAGCTGCCCCCATCTCCCACCAGCCCAGCCGCTAACGAGAAGCCCCTTCCCTGAACCAACCAACGCCAAAAACCTGCTGGAAGGGAGGTCCACACTCAGATTTTAAAGGTAAACAGAAAAAAAACCAAAAAACCCAAACTATGAAAGCTCCCACCTGCCCGTCCGCTCCAGTTCAGGACCACTGTGTTTCTCCGGCTCGCTGTGAGCAGCACTGCCATCGAGAGCTCTCAGCATCTTCCTTTTTTCCTGTTCAAATGGAAATAAGACAAAGAAATGTATTGGTAACCAGTGGCTTGTCTTGCTTCTGGACTGGGTCAAACCGGGACCTTGTGAATCTGAGCCCCTGGAGAGCATCCCCAGCCGTCCGCCACCCCGACCATCCCCCCTGCACAGCACCCACCTGCGAAGGGACGCTTTTTGGGGGCTCGATTCGGATTGCTGGATCCCACCCTCCCGGTGGCAAGACCGTGACCTGATCCAGAAACTCATCGATGCCGGCCACGAGGTCATCCCGGTTCCTGGCTTTATAGGCAACACAATGGAAAACCTGCCAACAGGAGACAACACGGTGAGAGGACAACCCGTCTGGGAACTCCTGACCAGGGCAGTAAGCTCTTGGCTAAATACAAGATAATTTTCCCCAGATCTCCCACTGGAAATGGGGAGGCAAAGAAAGCCAAGAATGACCCAGAGATTATCTCTTATCGCACCTCATCCGTCATGATAGTCGCCATGGACCTGCCGATCTCGTGGTACTGATGGGCTTTTCCTTCCGGTCCAAGCAAAACAAACAGGAACCTGGGCAAGAGAAACAAAATGAGAATGAAGAACCTGTCCTTGCTCAAAGAGCAGCCAAGGAGACGCCCGGGAGCTCCCAGCCCAGAGCGCGGCTCACGGGCTCAGCGACTCCGCCATGAATTTGAAATTCATCAAAACCAATCGGAAATTTAATTTTGGAGCCAACTTTCATTAAAATTGGCCAATGGGTTTAAAAGCTACAGCAGGGAAGAGAGAAATGAAGGCGGGGAGACGTGGGTGGGAGAAACGTGCTTGCTCCCACCAGCCTTGTTCCATTGGGATGCCAAACCGAGGCATGCAATTTGATGTTTTGATGGTTTTTGGTTTTTTGTTTTTAATAAAAACTTTGTGCTTCTCATTTGGACCTTGTTGGGATGGGAACTTCCGTCATGCCAGGGAGGAGGACAGCCGGATTCAGGCGGACAAACGCCACGATGGGTCGGTGAAGGAAATCCAGCTCTCCGACAAGCACGTTGGATGCTTCAGCCCCAATGGGAATTTTCTTCATGAAGTGCAGCTCCGCCTGGGCACAATAAACGATCTTTAAGCAATTACCCCAACACCAAAGCCCACAGCGCTCTGCAGCCAAGTTTGCAAGAGCAGGTCTGGCCCTAAGGCGTAAGAAATCTGTGAGCGTCTGACCTTGCTTAAATCCATTGGGCTGGTCTCAAGGTTCATCCCGTTTTTAGCTTCTGCAGTGGTGGGAGAAGGATGAGGGGTGAGTGTTTGGGCTGGGAGGAAAAAGAGGAACACTCAGAAAGATGGACGAGGAGCAACTGGGTCACTCCTCCTTCACCAGGATAAGTCTAAAGGGGCCAAAAACCTGCGGGAACCTTCCCCTGGTGCCAAACCCTGTAGGAACCCTCACCCGGCTTGTCGAGGAGTTGCGGGTCCGACTGCCTCTCTCCAACATCAGCAAAGGAGCGGACGGTGGGGAGAAGGTTGTTTCTTTTCTTCTCGTTCTGATGGTGATGCTTCTTCAAAAGAACTTCTCGAACTTTCGCCCGCATGCGCTCGTCAAACTCCGCGGACTGTTCTTGCTGGCCCAGGATCATGTCTGGGGAGGGCGAAGGGAAACGAAGCTGTCAGAACAGAAACCCCCTAATCCCAATCCCTGAAGCCACTGGCCACACAGGATAACCTAACGTGGGCTCAGCCTGGCTTAGCAAGACATTTGAATACAGTTCAGCCTTTGCAGCAAAAGCAAGAATTTTCTTTTGCTAAAATCCGTCCTCAAAGTGCTTATTCATCACTCCTCTAAGATAATTATTTCCCATTCTAAATAATGCAATTTTCTTGCCCTTTCTGTCTGACTCTAAGCATTTAACCAAATTATAAGCCATCTATACCACAGACGTTCCCAGCGTTTCCTTGGCCGATCGACTGCAATTTGCCGAGCCCGAGGAGAAATGTGCTCAGAACAGCTCTGGCTTCTCCAGCTCTCCAAAGGGCTGAACGGAGACCTGCCAGTCAAAGAGCATTTCTCCAAAGCTGCTTTTTTCAATTAACTTCAATTATCGTCCCCACAGACACACACTGCTGGGTCATCTGCCAGATAAACTCTGCCTTTAAAGCTTAAATCCTGCCTGTTAAGGAAAAAGAGAAAGAGAAGGAGAGAAAGAGAAGGAGAGAAAGAGAAGGAGAGAAAGAGAAGGAGAGAAAGAGAAGGAGAGAAAAAGAGAAGGAGAGAAAGAGAAGGAGAGAAAGAGAAGGAGAGAGAAAGAGAAGGAGAGAAAGAGAGAGAGAGAGAAAGAGAGAGAGAGAGAAAGAGAGAGAGAGAAAGAGAGAGAGAGAGAAAGAGAAAGTAAAAAGAAGGAAAAAAAAGGGATGTGAGGAAATGGCTTGTAATAAATAGTTTATTCAACGAGGTTCAGCTCTTATGCAGCCTGCTGAGGCCTGACACACGCTCCCTTTTGGCCGGACAGTATTCTCTAATCCCTTCTCTAACCCCACAAATTGCTTTCAAAAGGATCCCACATTGAAAGAAAAAGCCAGCGTGACTGTTGCACGCCCACCCTACACCCCAAAACCGACTCACGACTCAAAACCCCAGCGGGACTCCTGGCAAAGGCCGTGCTTTGGGGCAGGGTTTGGTTCGGGAGCGATGGGCATCACGGCGAGCTGAGCTTGGCCGCTCCGGCAGG
>NW_010111335.1:4343-5363 GCF_000699245.1 Pterocles gutturalis
TCTCCTGGATGCTGTGGGCGCGCACGTCGAGCAGTGCGGTGCCATTGACGATGCAGCTCCGCAGCTCGAAGAGGCTGTGCAAGGACAGCGTGGCCACGTAGGGCTTGCTCCAGCGCTCGCCGCCGTCCTCCACGTCCTCCTCGTACTTCAGCCACCTGTGGACACGGGGAGCGATCGGCCCCATGGCAAGGAAACTGCCCCGGCTCTGCGACCCCTTTGATGGAGCTACGGGGTGGCAAGAGGAGGCGGCTCCTTGTACCCGCAGATGCAAAAGCTTCAGATCCTGGCGAGCAGAAAGCAGAGCCCACAGGTATGGGGGGTCCTCGCCCACCGCGGCCGACAGCTGGGATTTACCTTGCCGCTTCCTTCCACTCCGCACATTCGCCCTCCTTCATGCAGATCTCATCCAGCTCGCTGAACAAGTCATGGGGAACGTGCTGCTCGTCCTCCTCTGTCCCAAGGATGAACTGCACCCGCTGGGACGGGGTGTCTGGGGGCAGAAGGCAAAGCCCCGGCTTGTTACTGCGTGTGGATGTGGCCTGTGATGCTCACAAGTGGCCATAAGATGGGCACTAGTTCAGCCAAAAATATTGGGCTGGTCCGTCTACCCCGGGTCTGCCTGGGCTTGCACAGAGAAGGAGAAGCATCTGTTCCACCTCTGCGTAAGGACGAGCAGCTTTCCATCCCCGTGTTTCCATTTTTCATAGAATCCCAGGATGGTTTGGGTGGGAAGGGACCTTAAAACTCGTTTAGTCCCACCCCATGGCAGGGACCCCTCCCACTAGCCCAGGTTGCCCAAAGCCTCATCCAGCCTGGCCTTGAACCCCTCCAGGGATGGGGCATCCACAGCTTCTCTGGGCAACCTGGGCCACTGCCTCACCCCCCTCCGCATCCAAAAAATCTTCCTCATTTCTCATCCAAACCTCCCCTCTTCCAGCTTCAACCCATTCCCCTGGTCCTGTCCCTGCACCCCCTGATCCAGAGCCCCCCCAGCTCTCCTGTAGCCCCCTTTCAGCACTG
>NW_010111335.1:5407-5765 GCF_000699245.1 Pterocles gutturalis
TCGCCAGGCTGCACGCCCCCAACTCCTGTCCTCGCACAGGAGCTGCTCCAGCCTCGGACCATCTCTGTGGCTCCTCTTTTATTTTTAAAGCCAGGATACCTCCCAGGAAGACAAGCCTGATTTCATTATGTATTGAACTGCATTAAAGAAAAAAAATCTGATAAAAGTTAGGAAAAGTGGGTCTTGCTAATAACGCCACTTTCTCTCGGAAGCACCACCAGACACGAAACCAGCCACACGGACCCTCCTGCAGCCCCGAGGAGTTTAGGGAACACCATGGTGGAACTTACAGTGGCAGCCCTGCTCCGCTGGGGCAGAATCCTTCTCCCGGTCCCGTTTCCGATGCTTCTGGCTGTGG
>NW_010111336.1:0-208 GCF_000699245.1 Pterocles gutturalis
GCAGCCAGCGGTTGGGACAGTGGCGCGGGAGTCACCCAAAGAGGGGACGTTCCATGCAGCCCTTTGTCACACGTTTGTACAAGTCCCTCATTGTGCTCCGACCCGGCTGCGGAGACCTGTCCCCATGGGGGGACACCAGGGGAGCCCGGTGCCACCCCCAGTGCTGAGCATCCCTCAGGCACCTGGGCACTGGTGGGGACAGGGGGGG
>NW_010111337.1:0-204 GCF_000699245.1 Pterocles gutturalis
TGGGACAACCCTGGGTCTACTATAGTCTACCCTATAGCCCCACATCCCTATGGGGAGGGGCTATAGGGGCACCCTGGGTCCCTATAGGGCAGCCCCACATCCCTCTGGGGCCAGTCCCCATCCCCTATGGGGCTGCGTGCGCCCCTATATCTCCCCTGGGCTGTGGGGTGCCCCCCATCTCCCCATGGGGGGGGCTGTGTGTGT
>NW_010111338.1:0-2246 GCF_000699245.1 Pterocles gutturalis
CCTCCCCTGGGGTTTCCCTGGCTCAGGAAGCCCCTCTGTACCCCACAGTCCCCTGCTCCGCTGTGGGATGTGCTTGCACTGGAGCTGTTTGCCTCTGTGATAAAATATCAACCAAGCCATTTACAAATGAGTAGTGATGCTGAATTTTGTTTCCCACTGTAGCACATAGGGAATGTATGCACGTGTACGTGTATCAGAGTGAAGTTTGTCTAATAACATTTTGCTTAGTATGTATGATCTCTTTGGAAGGGAAGAAGTATTTTAAAGGAAGAACAAGGTTTGCCCAGTCTCATGGGCTGACCTTAAGTTTCACTAGCTTGAAGCCTGTCTTTCATATTCAATAGATGCTGTGCCTGCATTGAATAAAATATAGATTGCACAAAGTACATGATGCTTCATGGTTTCATGTGCTGGATATATTTGAGAAAATCCATGGCTAGTTACATCTAAATGAAAAGTTACATGAAAATGGACAAGACTCTAGTGAAGATATAGGTTTTTCTGTTAATTCACTCCATGCTTATTCTGCTATTAAAATGTATTCTCCAGGAGCAGCAGTCTACTTCCATGCTGCCCCCACCCCTCTCAAAATTTCTTGATTTTCTGAAATGTGAGTTACTAAATATCTTCTTAAACCCTCAAAATTCTCTCTATCACATCATATATCAAGTTTCAGCAAAGCTGAACAGTTCACTAATAATAACTCTGATGTTAATTTTCTTCAGAAAAGGTTGATAATAAAGGGAAATGTCTTCATTTTAGGTTACATGTTTTAATAAGGGTGTGCTACCTCCAATGACATCTCTGTGAGGTTACCTCTTATCAAACAGAGTAAAAGATAGAAATTACAGGCCCTATGATGTACGCCCAAGGATAAGTTAGGGCCCATAAGCAATCCTGTTGAAGCTGACGAATATTTGCTGTTGACTTCAGTGGGTGTAAGATAAGGGGACCTGTGTAATAGTGAGATTCTTAATGCATGCTGTTTCCTTTCATCTCTCCCAGAGCAATTACATTGATCCAGACATTAGATTGTGGCGTGCTCTCTTTTATTAATGAGTAGCTGACCTCAGCAAAGATTTTTAGCCCATTTTGACTTCAAAAATGCCATTTTATATAGCCTATAATGTGTCTTCACTCTCTTGTTCTCCTACAAATGCTCTGGAGTATTAGAGAAATCAGTAATAGTGACCTTTTTGCCCTGTGGTTCTCATCTGCTTAATACTATTGAATTTGGAAAGAGAGAAGACTGCTATAAATTTAAAATTTGAACCAGTACCATGTCTCTATTTTTTCATAAGATAGACTCTCATTCATCATTACTCAATCTCTGACATAATTAATAGTTATGATAGTCTTAATTTATTTAGATAACAATAATGCCTAAAACACACCTTTTTATTTTCACTTGCTAATTTTTAGTGTTGTACTATTCCTCTTACTGGCTTTATAAACTGACCGTGTAATAACACAGGGAAATTGCATATAGTGGCTAGCTAATATGTAATTTACTTCAAGCACCCATGTATTTTAAAGCAGATTTTGTCTAAGGGAGTAACTTCAAACTGTTCTTTAGATTTAAGTGCTGTGTGGAAAGGTTTGCTTTGGATTATTGTTCCATTTTTCAGGATATTCATTTAAAGCTGTTATTATGTTGACTAACGACCTATCACTAGTACCTGCATGAGACTTGAGTCCTGGTCTTGATAACAGAATTTGTTTAATTTCTGAAGCCCTAATTTAAAGCATTAAATAACATATCATACTTCCACTGAATGGAGCCTGTGCATAAGAATGTCTGAATAAGGTCCAACACCTTAAAATACAGAGAAGCCAGAACACAAGTGAAGGCTGGAGTATTCATGTGCCTGCTCAAAAGCAAAGGCCTGAGCAACCTCCTCAAAGCCCTTCATAGCAGCACTTTGATAAAACGCTCCCATTAAAATCCCTATGGCCTTGAATCTTGTAGTCATTCTATATTAATGTTCTAGTGGAGCAGATTAAAATTCTCTTCCCTAAAATCTTCTATTTGGTAGTTAGTAAACACTTTTGTGTTCATGTTGTGCGAAGATCCAGGAATTATAGTGCATATAATCAAACAGTTTAGTGCATATCTCTTTAAACTGATCATAGTAGAGCGTTTGCAGTTTTGACTAGAAAAAGAATGGATTTGGAGATTAAGTTTACAAACATGTATAAGGTGATGCTCTTGGGCAGAAACAAATCAATATACCTGTTGCAAGATA
>NW_010111339.1:0-1383 GCF_000699245.1 Pterocles gutturalis
TGGCTCGACCGCCGTGCTCCCCACAAAGGCGCCCCTTTCTCCGGGGTAGAATCGGAGCTGAATGAATTTGCCTGATTTATTTGGCGTCGTTTCCTCTAATGGCTTTCCGTGTCCGCGCCGCCTCTCCCCCTCCTGCCGCTGGCACAGGGTGGGTGCTCACGGAGCTGCAGCGGGTGGGGGTCCCTCCGGAGTGGAGGGGGCAACCCCTCCTGTAGATATCTGGGGAAGGGGAGAGCTGAGTATTGCTGGGGAGAGGGCAAGTGCAAGGGTGAAGGGCTTGGCAGCACCCAGGGAGGATGCTGGGCATGATGTGGGTGCAGGGAGTGAGCTGCTGCTGGGACCTGCTCCAGGGGCTCAGTATTCTAAGGACCTCTAAGTGCTGAGAATCACAGAATCACAGAATGGTTTGGGTTGGAAGGGACCTTAAAGACCATCGAGTTCCAACCCCCTGCCCTGGGCAGAGACACCTCCCACCAGCCCAGGTCGCTCAAAGCCTCATCCAGCTCATACTTCAAAAATGCGCCATGCAAACCTCCCCACATCCTCCTCTCGTGCGGTGCCGGGCTCTGGGCGTGCAAATCCCTGCTCCATCCCTGCAGGCAGCGGGATCGCACCCTGCCTGCCCCAGCACCCCGACCCTGGCAGCACCCAGAGCCAGGCTCCCCCAGGGACCCGGGGCTCTACAGAAGAGCTGGAGCCCAGACATGAAAAAGCCTCTCCGGTTTTCCTTCCTCGTGTTATCCAAGCATAATATCAATTAAAACCCACTCTGCTTAAAAAATGCAAATGATCCCTGGCGTGCCGATGCAGACAGAGGGAGTCGTTCCGTCTCTGTCGGCGAGAGCCCAGATCTGCTCGTTTCACTATCTCGCTCTGTCAAAAATCTTAATTAAAATTCTCCCTTTGATTTGGGCATGTTCCTGCACCCCGAGGGGCTCTTGCCAGGGCGTGCAAGCCTCCCCGCGCGCCGGGGAGCACCCACACCCACGGACCCGCAGACTTGGGGGTGGCAGTGGGAGAAACCCCCCCAGACAGCGGGTCCCTGCGCCCACGCTTGCTGTGGCACGGTGCAGGGAGCTGCACGTGATGGGAAAATCTTTGTCTTCTCAGCTCTTGAGGGCTGGTGATGGGGAGGCTGGCTGGAGGCACCTTTTCCTTTTGGGGTTTTGCACTTGGGTGGCATCCACTCAGCTGGCCGTGCAGTCGGCTGCATGTCCATGCCTCTGCTTAAAAACAAAAAAAAAGAGAAATATCTGTCCCAGGAAGACACCTTGGCTCATTGTGGGCTTTTTGCACACACTTATGACAGCCGAAAAGCCATCCACGCTTATCGGAGCTGCCTTCCCTGAGCATCCCAGACCACCGTCTGCCTTTACTTCCTGG
>NW_010111339.1:1396-1683 GCF_000699245.1 Pterocles gutturalis
CCCAGGACAAACAGCCTGGGGGAGTTTCCAGCCACGCTGGAAAAGCAGCCGGAGGACGAAGCCAGGCGGGTGCCTGACAGCTCACAGATGGGGCAGAGCCACAAAGTAGGACAGCTTGGGGAGGCAGCGCTGCCCCCCCGGCCCCATTGTCCCCTTTTCTTCCCCGAGCCCCAGTGCGGGGAGGACGCGCGGGGCTCAGCATCACGCCGGGGGGTTACCATGGCATCTCCCTGCCCTGCTGCTCCCCAGCCCCTCCGTGCCTGCTGCTGCCGGAGCCCCCCTCAGCA
>NW_010111339.1:1817-2879 GCF_000699245.1 Pterocles gutturalis
CCAAGGATGCGGTCCACCTGCCCGCTGCAGTGCTAAAGCGGGACTTTCCTACCCGGGTAACTTGGACCAAGCACAGGATCACCTCGTTTGCTGCTAATTTGCTATTTTGTTCCTGCTGCTATGGCAAATATTTGTGTGTGGTATGTGTGGAGAAGTTCCTCCTTTGTTCCGCAGCCTCTCCCTCTGCCAGTCCCTGCAGCAAGAGCAGTCTGGGCTGACTGTTGATGCAAAGTGGTTTGGCAAGAAAGATCCTGTCTCTCCCCACAATCTCCATCAGCGATGGGCTCGGGATGGCACAAGGCTTCTCTTCCCACCTCTCCCCCTCCGCTCGGGCCGGCCGAGGGAAGAGGGACTAAGCAAGGAAAAGTCTGTTCTGTAGGAATTCGGAGCCAAGTTTGCAGAAGATTTCAGGCATGCCTTTTTGCAGACTCCGCTGTTGCAGAGCCAGAGGAGCTCCTGCCTCCCAAGGCAGGGGAGCAAACGGTTCGAAGGCTCAGTGCTGGAAGCCTCAACATGCTGAGAAACCCCCGAGCCCCAGGTGAGGGCACATGGCCTTGCTGGGGACACTGCCCTGTCCCCAGGACCTGTCCCTCGTCCCCAGGACCTGTCTCTCCTGCAGCCACTGTGCTGGGAGCAAAGACCTCATGGAGGACGGGGAGCTTTTGGTGGGTGGTGAGCGGCACCCCCTGCCCAGGGCTCATCTCCAGACACCCGCAGTGGCTGCTGGGGGGCAGGGAGGTGGCAGAGGGACAGCAGGGACAGCTGAGAGCCTTTCCACACCCTGGTTCACCCCATGCTCCTCGCACAGAACCGAAATGAGGGCAAACACAATGCCAAATCCAACCCTGAAGATAGAAACTGAAATTCATTTGCTTTGTTAATTACCTAATTACAGCGGAGATAAACAACAGAGAGCATCTCCCGGGCCCTTTCAGTCTGTTGGGTGTCAGATACCTCCAGACTCTGAGCCCAGCCGTGCCACAGTGCATCGATTTTGGGGTGCCTCGTGCAGGGGCTCCCTCCTGCTCCAAGCACTGCTGCCGAGCCAGGCAGCCCCCCCAG
>NW_010111340.1:0-1468 GCF_000699245.1 Pterocles gutturalis
CGGAGCAGAGAGGAGCCCAAAAAACCAGCCCTGGGCTCATCCCCGGCAGCGGGACGGAGCAGAGAGGAGCCCAAAAAACCAGCTGAGAGCTCAGGCCAGCGCGCTGGGACCTATCTCCCCCCGTGTGGGTCTCACCTGGGTGACAATGGCATCAAGGCCGCTCTGTCCCCACGCGTAGTCCCCGGGATTCGAGTGCAGCATCCCGCTCCTGCGGACGGGAGCGGAGAGTCAAGGAAACCGTTTCGCTCGCCCCAAACCAGCCCCTGGGGTTTGCTCATCCTCCCAGAGGAGCCACAACTGGGGGAACGGAGCTCCCCAGCACCAGAGCACGGCTCTTTACTGGTGTGGAGCCGTGATCGAAGCCACAGTGTAAACCACGGCGGCTACTCACCAGGAAAAAGGGTGCTGGGAGCCAGGAATCGCTGAGTTTGCAAAAAACCCTGCAAAGATTTGCTGTATGATTCTAAAGAGGGAGGAAACGAAAGGAAAAATAAAAAATGAATAAGTAGAGCAAATAAATACAGAGCAGCAGCAACAGTTTAGCAAGAACGGGCGGCAAAACATGAAATTCCGCTCCGACCGACGGATGTTGGGACAAGGTAAATCCCTCGGCAGAAGGGCGAGCCCCCAGACAGGCACGGCCCGGGAGGAAGGAGGGATGCGAACTCATCGGAGTGTGGGAGGGCTGGGAGAGGAGAGGAAATGACTGCGCTTCCCAAGCACTGACTCGTTTCCCCGTGGTGAAGGTTGGCACCGGCACAAAACCCACCTTCCCCACCACGCAGCTTCGATTCGTGCCGAGGGGGGACAAAAGGAGGAGCATCCCACGCGAAAATCTGCATTTTTGGGGTCCGAGGGTCACCTACCACCAGCGCCAGGATCTATTTTGTCACGTTTCTCCCCCAAATCTCACATTTTTATACCAACAGGGGAGGGAGATGCTTTCAGGGGGTAATTCGGGCACTTACCCCTCGATAGCAGGAGATCTGTCGGGGCGCGAGCTGCCCCGGGATCGGTACCTCCGTGTCATGGGCAATCGCGGGGGTCGGCTTGGTCCCCAGAGGTCGGCGTGGGCTTGGTGGCCCCTCTCGTTGTCCCTGCTGTCCTGATCCAGTGAGCTGCTACTCAGGAAGGGTCGGAAATCCGGGAAGAACATCGTGTGGTCCAAATGGTCCCAAAGCTGCATCGGGGAGGAGGGGGGGAGAAAAGGGGAGACACACAAACCACGCGCGGCTCCGTCACTGATCCCGGTGACTCCGCTGCCGCCTCGGAGGCGGGGAAATCCACCTCGAGAGAAACAACCGGGCAAATTCGCACGGTTACCATGGCTCCCAGAAAAAAAATCTGGCAAATATGCTTAATTATAACCTGAGCTATCAGCTGTGCCGCCCCGGGAAGACCAAGGCGGCGGCGCTTTCCTGCTACACATGTTTTGTACCCCCGCGAGGGTCGGTGTCTCCCTCCCAGG
>NW_010111340.1:1543-2340 GCF_000699245.1 Pterocles gutturalis
CGAAGGGATGTGGCCGAAAGAACGGAAGCACGGCCCCGAGAAGGAGGGTTTGTGTTTCTGGTTGTTGCACAAAACCACGCAGGAACCCGGAGCCGAGAGACCCCTCGGCCGCCCTCACCTGCAAAATTCGTTTGGTTTTACTCCTTCCGCGATTCAGATCGACCACGGGTTCAAGCAACAACTGAGGAGGACGTTGAAGGTTTATAATGTGGGTTTAAGAAAAAAAATAAAATATTCATAGGATAAAACAAAGCAGGGAGCGTCAGACAACAAACCCTGCGTGTGCCGGGGGGGACGAGCTGACGCCCTGGCCGGGCTCTGCACCGCAAAAGCGCTCTTGGAAGGAGCGGCGCCCTGGGATTTACAGCGGGAATTGAACGCTACGGAGCGTAACGTGAGGGCTGCTCCGTTTTTATTCGTACAGGACCCTCACGGTGCGTTATAACCTGATCAGAGCGGTTTAATTCCCATTTCACAGCCAATTAGCTCACTTGACGAGGCTCTGACGCCGCTTGCTTCAATCTGGTATCGGAGGAAAGGCAGAAGTCAGGTTTACGACCCGTTCTCTGAATTAATACCCCGCAGACCAGAGCTTTGCTTGTTCTCCTGCTGGTTCTGATCAAGAGCCAGCTCTGCCTCCCTGCAGCCACGCTGCCGAGAGAAGATTTTCATTTATTATTAATCCTAAAAAGCCATTTACACGGCGCCTTCCACGCGGAGGCATCCCGAGGCTCTCGGTGAACCAACGCGCCGGCTCTAAGCCGAGATCGCTTTATCTCGCCGAAACATTTCTGGGA
>NW_010111340.1:2356-4617 GCF_000699245.1 Pterocles gutturalis
GCGAAAACATTTCTGAGACCCGGCGCCGAGGAGGAAAGAGGCAAAGCAGCCGCACGCAGGGAGCGTGGACGCGAGCAGGAGGGATCCAGAGCCCAAAGGCGAAGCTGCGGAGGAATTTCAGTTCTTTGTGTCCCTGTTTCTGGCACGGAAGCGAGTGGCTTTGCCGAAGGAAGGCGAAGCAACAACCCACCCCCCCAAATCTCCCCGGGGATAACCCGGCTGATGAGCTGCCACCCAAGACACTGGGGAGCTGCGAGGAGCCTAGCAGGGCGGAGAAACAGCTCAAACTCCTCAAGAACTCCCTGAGCAGACGCAGAGAGATTTTCTTTCCATGTTTTACCCAGCTTGGCTGAACTCTGAGGAACGGAGCCTGCGCTCGGAGCCCAAAGCCGCCGTTCCCTCCCCGGGCCTGGACGAGGAGCTGCCGCCGCAGCCCCCAGCCCTGCGTGACCCCGGCACGAGCTCAGGGGGGATGTTCGCAGAGCTCAGCTCTGCCTGGATGCTCGAAAATTCTGGAAACAGGGTGAGAAAAGCCGCTTCCAGCCCTCGCTGCCCAGCAGCCCCGGCTCCGGAGTCCAAACAACCACATTACAGCACAGGGATTTGTGTTCTAAGTTTGGAATTTTTAGGCTTTAGTTGCATTTGTGGTAAAACGCGGAGCGGGAATGAGCAGGGAGGAAAGGGCGGGCGGGGAACACCCTCCCCGGCTGGCCGAGCGTCACTGTCACACGTCCCAGCGTCTGCCAGCACCAGGGGTCAGGGCGTCTTTCTCGCGTCTTTTTTTTTTTCCTGCCCAGCCCAGTGAACAAACCTCTGGGAGGTTTCAACCCCGGGAATGTCAACAGACCCTGCAAAATGTGCCAAGTTCCTGAAAACCCTTTGGAAGATGGGCTGTATCCCTTTTACGAGGCAGCAAATAAAGATGCTGGAGCCGGGACTGAACACCTCTTTGCAAGGTGACAAATTTAAAAAATTAAAAAAAACAAAACAAGAGAGTAAAACTCACCTCTGCAAACTGTGTGGACGGGCTGTCGTCTATGCCGCTGCCATCGAGGAAACTGGAGAGAAAGAGGTGAGTGAGAGCAGGTCACCCCTCCAAAAACCCGCTCCCCTCCTGGGGTTAAATCCTGACCGGAGCTCAGACAGTCCCGGCGTGGGCTGGGAGAGAAAGGGATGAGCAAACCGAGCCTGCCCGTGCCAAGACAGCGGAATAATTCCTAGGGATGGGAAAAAGACTATTAAATGAAAAAGGACTATGACAATTAAAAGGTTTGTTTACGTGCCAGCTGTGCACAACCCGACCGCAGGAAAAGTTTTGGCAGGAGCCCTAGTTTGTAAATCTCCGGGCTGCGGAGGAGCCTCCCCGGAGGAGGCGTTGGGGATGGAGCATCGTCGTTCTGCAAAGGGGATCGGGCGCTCAGCACCCCAGAGGACCCCCCCGATCCTGCCCGAAGCGATGGGCACCGATGCTGAAAAAAAAAAAAGAAATTTTGGATCCTGGATTTGCAGGGAGAGTGAGCACCCACCCAATTCAGAGAGAAAAGGTGTTTCCTCCTCTTGGCCTGAGCTGCGAGACGGGAGCAGCATACAGGAGGCTGAGCTGGGGCCAGGAGAGGGGAAAAAGAAAGATGAGCCACTAAGACTCCAGCTCAATTAATAAAAAATGACACTTTTCGCTCTAAGAGACCAAAGAAACGGACCTAAAACCCGTAAGCGCTTTTGTTCACCGGCCAGCCCTAATCCCGAACTCCCATCCTCCTGGGAGCCATCCCCACGCTTCGATTTTCAGCCTCGTCTGCTGCGAAGCCCAAATTCCCGCTAATAAATCCCTTTTTTTTTTTCCCCATTCCTTATTTTATCCTCGGTGTCCACGGTTTTTAGAGGCTTTACACCAGGGATGGGATAAACCGAGAGGAAACGTGAGCGGGCGGCGGCGCACCGACGCGGGCGTTACCTGGAATCATCTGTGACCTCTTCGATGAAGCCGGACTCGCACCGCGGGCAGGTGTACTCCTGGAACGAGAGAGGGAGATGCTTTTAGCCACCAGGATTTCAGGAAAAAGCTCCAAAAACCTCACACGCCCGGCATCGCGCATGGATTCCCGAGCTCCCCATTTCGGTTTCATTAAGAGGATTTCAAAGCCCGGTGGCTCCGGCCGATATTAACCTCAGCTGACAAGAGCGGAACAGAAAAACACCCGTGTCGAAATCACGCAACGTTAGCAGCTGGATCAAACTGGAAAAAAAAAAAAAAAAAAAAA
>NW_010111340.1:4672-6348 GCF_000699245.1 Pterocles gutturalis
AGAAGCCCGGTGGGGCCGGAACCTGACGCCCTGCCACTCGTGCCGCGGGGAAGCCGGCGCTCGCAGGGAACTTACGGAGTTCTCCGAATGATCGGAGTCGGAGAATGAATTTTTTTTTTTTCTTTTTTCCCCCCCTCAAGCCATTTTCATACAGGGGGACTCCACAGCCAAGCTGTTCAAGGTTGCAAAATCCCAACTCCAAAGGCTCCAACGTCCATTTCTCCCGCCGCCGGCTCCCTCCCAGCCTGTCCGGCCGGACAAGTAGCCGGGCACTGGTCACCAGTAAAGCAGGATGGAGGCTGATGGGGTTTGCTCCGTGGCTGGAAAGCTTTTAAGGACTGAAAAGAGGGAACTGGATAAATCCAGAGGCTTCCCCTGGAACATGTCGCCAGATCTGCTGCAGGGGGGAGATAACAAAGAGTTGAGCTGGGCAGGTGGACGGGGAAAAGCTCCGTCCTGGCGCCGGCAACGCTCATTTGCTGGGATTTATCCATCGGGAGGAACAAAAGGAGAGAGCATCCTTCATCGGAGACAGGGACGCATCCAGCTGTACGACCCACAGCCTGGCTTCGGCCCTGGGGAACAGAGAAGCTGCTCACGGAGGCAGCTGGAGCGTTAGGAACAGCGGGGAGGGGTTCTTTAGAGGGGAAGAGTTTTGTGTTTTTGTGGTGAGAGCCCTGGTTTTGTCCCAGAGCTGTGGATCTGCTCAAACACCACCAAAAATCCCCACCCTGGATCCTCCTTCCCCAGCACATCCCAGGAGAGAGGTCCCACGGCTTTGGGCAGCGTCCAACCCAGATTTGTGGGGTCTCTGTCCAAAAAGAAAACCCTCCTGCTAAGGGTCTCGCCTTTTCCACTCACCCAGACCCCAGATGAAAACCAGCATCCCGCGAGCCCCCGGCACCAAACCCCCGCTGCTCCAGCTCCTTCCCCTGAACCCCCAACACGGCGCCGAGCTCCAGGACCGACCGAATTCCCGATCGAATTCCCGGCGCGGCGTCACCAGAGCTGGGACACGGGCGAGACACCTCCCAGCCCTGTAACACAACGCCGCCGCTGCCGCAGCTCCAAACTCACCCGGGGATTTATTTTTTTTGCTTTCACGAAACCCAACCTTCAGCTTCCCATCCTGTCACCGTACGGCTCCGGATCATTTTCCCCCTGAATCCGTATTTCCCTGGGAATTTCTCCCCATATTTCCCTGGGAATTTCCCCTGTATTTCCCTGGGAATAGCACACCAACCCTCCAGACACCTCCATTAATCTCATTTTTCTTTTTTTCCCCCCAAAACAAAGCATCAGCTGGCAATCTTCACGCAGAGGCACCTCGCTCGGCAGCTGGAGCGGCTTCGGAGATGGAGAAGAGCGCGGCGGGGGGCTGAGCGCGGCGGCATCGCTCCCAAAACGCTCGTGACACCCCCAAAACGCTCGTGACACCCCAGGCTGCGACCAGAGAGGTCGAGCACAGGTTTTCACAAAGGCCCTTTGAGGCGGCCGATGCACGGTTCCATTTTCCAAAGAGCTCCAGCCTCGGGGATAATGGGAATGGATGGGGGATGAGCTCTTAGAAAAGGAGAAAAAAAAAAAAAAAAATCTGGGGCTTTCGGCTTTGCAGCCGTGAAATGCCGGGCGAATGAGAACAGCCGAGTGCGTTTGAAAGAGGAATTTGCGGGGGA
>NW_010111340.1:6422-6727 GCF_000699245.1 Pterocles gutturalis
AATTAACAAGGGGGGGGGGAAAAAAAAGTGGGTTTTTTTTTTTGGGGGAAAGGCTCTGTGAAACGCAGAGCACTCCCGGTGTCCTCTTCAGAGATGTTGGGTCGCAGCTGCAAACTGGAAGCGTGAACTTTCTTAAAATTAATGAATACGTACCGAACCCAGAGCTCAGCGCTCAAATTTTGGGGCCAAAAATCTAATTTCATACCCCACCAGCCAGCTTCAGAGCGATACCGAACCAGGAGGATGTTCTGCGCTGCGGCGTTTTCCCTGTCAAACCGACCATGTTCGAAATATTTCTTTTTTTT
>NW_010111340.1:6858-7092 GCF_000699245.1 Pterocles gutturalis
ATCCCGGGGCTGTGGGTCTGCTGCGTTTCTGGAAGATTTCAAATTTTTTTTTTTTTTTCTGTTATGGAAATTACCAGCAGCTTGCCCAGAAGCTCGAAATGTAGAGTCAGAGCCTGACAAGAGATAAAAATGGCATTTGGGATAAATAGCAGCGTGGTGGTGGGGGGGGGAGAAGGGAAACCAGAGCAGCCAGTGGGAGGGGGAGGCACTCTGCAGAGTCACCGCAAGCACCGT
>NW_010111340.1:7632-9238 GCF_000699245.1 Pterocles gutturalis
CAAAGCCGATGCCGGTTCCAAGCATCCCGTGCCACACCGGCGCCGTCCCTTCTGCGGTCGCGCCGGCTCAGCCCTCTCCGTCGTGGCACTTCCAGCGCCGTCGGCATCTTCCCGGCTGAGCCACCGCGTTTGTCACCCTCAAACTGTCCCCTTCTCATGTCCCCTGGCCGCTCCAGCCACCGGCAACGTGGAGAAGAGACATCGGAAGGAGTTGCCTGATCCACGCGGCACGGATAACAAGAGACCGAGGCAAGCCGAGACGTCTTTCCTCACTCTTGCTCCGTCCAGCAGCTGTGCACGCTTCTGCTTTGGCCGCTTGTCCTCCCCTCGATGGCTGCGAGCCCATCCCGCGGCTCTGACCCCGTCTGTAACCGAGCCACCTTCCCCTCTCTTCCCCTCTCTCCACCACCCGGGGCTTGGGTTGACTTTTCCGAATTAAATCTCCCTCCGGTAAGCCGCACAGCTCCACGAGATTTGCTCCTCGACATCCGTGCTGTCCAAACCGGCTTCACCCCGAGGGTGAAATAAAATATAAATAAAATCCCCGGTTTGTATCCGACACGGGTAAAAAGACTCGATCCGCCCAGAGATCGGAGCCGAATTTAACACTTCAGAGCGAGTCGCGGCTCACCTCAACCCTCCGTTCGGAAAAAGCCGCTCTTGCATCCTCGCGGGAAGAAGCAGCAAAAAAAAAAAACCTCCCCGGCGTCTCTGCCCCCGGCGGGTGAGGAAATGCTCCGGAGCTCCCGAGATCTGCCGTCCGGCTCGCCCACCGCGCCGGTACAGGAGCCAGGATGCGTCCTCGGAGCTTCTCCGCGGCTCTCTGCTCCTTGAGGCAGTTTATCAACGCGGAATTTTGCTGCCTGATGACTTTCCACGCGTCGGCCAGAGGCTGTGGCCAGAAGGTGTCGGGAAGCCAGAAGCATAAAAGCGTCTTTAAAAGGCACGAGATGAATTCTTGGAGGATTCTTAACCTCCAGCTCAGGAGGAGCTTCAGCACCAGAGACGGCTCAGCAACCCCTCGCCTTCGCCTCCTCGTCCCTAATCCCGTCCCTCGTCCCGCTCAGAACGAAGATCCAAGGCGCAAGTGACACAAGACCGATAATTTTATGCAAAAAAAAACCCAAAAAACCTTGTAGGTTTGGGTTTAAAATCATTTTGCCAAGAGGTGACAAAGCAGCTGTCACCCAGACAGGAGGTGACTCTGGGGCAACACCCCCCTCACCCGTCTCCTCCGCCCCAGGACCCGACCTCACAACTCGCTGCTTCTGTTTCTGCTCGGAGCGGGGACAGAGCCCTCGGCGAGACGCAGACGCTCCCTTCGCTGTGACTGCGAATCGCAGTGTCACCGACGGGGACTCTCACATCCCGACCTCGGCTCTGGTTCAGCATCCCCGCGCCGTTCATCCGCCGATTCCGGCATTTGAGCTGCGCTGAGCCGAGCGCGAGGGAAACTCCGTCACCGAAACGTCGGCCAGCCGGGCGGCGGCTTTGAACCGCAGGTGGCACCAGGCGAAGGGACTGTCACCCTCGGTGTCCCTCCAGAGCTCACGGGCGGTCTGTCCCCCTCGGTGTCCCTCCAGAGCTCACGGGCGGACGGTCTGTC
>NW_010111340.1:9802-10026 GCF_000699245.1 Pterocles gutturalis
AACCAGCGCCGCAACCCGGCTGCCCAGGCACCAATCAACCCAGCGCCAGCCCAGTAAGACAGGGTTTAACGGAGGTCGTGCTTATCACAGAATCACAGAATGTTAGAGATTGGCAGGGACCTCGAAAGATCATCTAGTACAATCCCCCTGCCGGAGCAGGACACCTAGATCAGATCACACAAGAACGCATCCAGGCGGGCTTTGAATGTCTCCAGAGAAGGAGG
>NW_010111341.1:0-22809 GCF_000699245.1 Pterocles gutturalis
TTGAGCTTGGAAGAAGCACTCCTTGAACCAACTATATTCGGCCCCTTTACCTTCAAGTACCATGTCCCACGGGGTTTCCCCTAGCAATTGCTTGAAAAGGCCAAAGTTGGCCCTACTGAAGTCCAGAGTTGCAGGAGTGGCTTTTTCCAGCATCAGACAACCACCAGAGGTGACTTGGGTGCTTCATTTCACCTCAACAAAAATAAGAGGAAGGAAACCAACAGCAAAGACCACAGTACCAGCAAAGCACAGAGACTCTGATGTTTGGTAATCCATACAATACACATCAAGGCAATATGACTGCAGGAGATGAAGGAAAGGACGCATACAGATAATCCTTGTAATCAGAAAGAATACAAAGAACATTTCTCTTAGTTTGCTCTCAGACTCTGGAGTGCTTAATGACTCCTGTCTGGCAGACGTACTAACTTTGAAATTACTGTGACAGACCTGACATTCATATATAAAAGGATTATATTCTACCAAGGTAACTTTATCAGCATAAATAGCTGTAATGAAGAAAAAAAATCTTCATATTAACTTCAGTAGCGGATTATCTAGCTGTCTAAAATAGCAGTATTCAATCTTTGTATGTCACCTTACTTTCTAGGGTAATGCAGCAATGAAAAACAGCATTCCATGTAGAAAAATGTCTCTGTTTAAGGCATGTGAGGAAGTACTTCATTTTGTGGCATAAGTGTATTGCAAAGCCATAGCATGTTAAAGGGAGGCAAGTTGTTTTGCACTGCTGCCTGGCTAAAACCACATCAGGTAAGTGCACATGCCTGGGGCTAATGGTTATAACTGCCTTAGACCCCCATACGTCTGTATCTTCCTAGAATTGCCTTTCCATAACAGGCATCTGTTTTTGAACAGATACTTGCATGGCCTGTAGAGTTATCAGTCTTAATACTAGCTGTTGGCATTTGGAGAAAGCAAAAACATTCAAACTCTAAGCTGAATAGAAAGAAACTTAGATTTTAAAATAATAAAGTAAAAAGAAAAAGTATGAATTTTGTGCTGGTATCGTTCACTTGTTCTGACACATGGATGTATAAATAAATTAATGTGTAAATCACTTAACTTTTTTATAAACACAGGAAATACACTTTTTGAAGAGTTTGTTATTGGCTGGGGTTGAACAATGAAATCCCATGGGCAAGTCACTCAATTCATAAGTCACATGTAATAGCTCTGCTAAATTACATCAAAGTGACATAATAATAATTCAGGAAATATTTTAGAACCGTTACATCAATTTTAAGCTAGCCACAAGCAATGAAGCCAGAAAACCAAAAGTATATCAATTTTTATGATGATGAACATAATTTTATAACCATGCACATGAATAGCTTCGCCAGTGCCTATGGACTGTGACCAGCTGCTTAATAATCTTAACATAATTAAAATAGCCTCTCTGAGACATATTATCCTTTTAATCTTATGCATCTTGATTTGCCGCAGGAGTCATGCATACACACAGAGACACAGCGTAAGCAAAACTAAGGAAAAAAATAAATCGGAATTTCCTCCTTGAGTAAGCACATTGTGTTTTCCTGAGCTAAACTTTTACCTTTAGTTTGTCATAGGTGACAATATTATTCTTTCATATTCTGCATAGGTGATAAAGAGTAATCAAGGAGTCAATAGTAAATACAAAATGTGTTATTTTCTGGAAGTATAAAACCAGACTTCAATATTGATACCAAAAGTTATTATTTTGTTCATATAACCCCCATTATTTTGATCCTGATTTTGCCTTTACAGTCTGTTGTGAGAAACTTTCCAGTGAATTTCATGACTAACATTTGCAGAGGAGTTTCTCATGTGGTTGTAATTTGATTGATTTTTAGTGACATGAAATATTTAAATTAATCAAGGAAATTAACATGTAATCATTTTCTACTAACAGAAACATCTTAGCTCTGAACCCATGTAGGTTCAATCTAAAGGAATACAAGTGATTCTGGAATTAAGTTTTGTAAATTTTGTATTGCTTTGCATCCTGTACTTTTTGAAAAGAGGGGTTTTTTAATAAACACAAGCGTGTACACAAAATGGGACTCTGAATCGTACCACGTATGGAACATTTGGTAGGAGTTCCAGTATAACCGTTCCAGAAAAGGCTATAAATCTAAAAACTATTTGGTCAAAACACAAACAAGACCACAAGAGTGTTTTCTCATAATACCGGACACATCACTCTTGTAAAGGTAGTAGCAAGTTACAGAGATTACTTGTCAGAGAGATTCACACTTACACCGTAGAAGGGGATCTGCCTGTATAAAAGAAGGATACTGAAAAGACAGCAACCACAGAAACAGAAGTTTGTGCTATATTTTAGGAGCTGAAAGCTATATCATCTGGCTTTCTCACATCTATCCTTTTGAAAAAAAAAAAAAAAAGACAAAAAAATCAAGTATTAACTGTAGAAATATGCATGTGATACATTTAAAAAACAGTATAACTCATGTTTCAACTGAAAAAGGAAAATTTCTGTTGCTGAAACATGAAATGATCTCACTTATTTTACAAGTTTACTTGCAGAGTTTTTGAGTCTAAAAAGCAAGCCTTCATGCATTAAACCTTGGTAGCATAAATGGCAAAATGTTGTATATACTACTGTAATGTCATAACTTATTCACAGGTTATTCTTAATTGTGGTGAAGACTGCGTAAGAATCACCTGTGTTTTTAAAAAATAGACAGCCTGAAAAATAAATAATTTTTGAAAATAAAAACGGGAGTAAAACCAGAATTTTGTTCCAGTGAATGAAAGTCATCTCTAAATATGGGATAAATTCACACTTGAAAGATTTTTGTTTTGTTTTGTTTTTCTCCCTGAAAGTTAATGTAATTGATGAAGAATAAATAAAAATGCTCAATAACTAAAATGAAATATTTCTGGTTAGATTTCAAGAGTTTGTCTTAAAGGGAATGTTTTTCCTCTCATTTTGTGCAGAGTTCTGTTCCAAGCAAAACTGAATTATCTTTGCCTGCTCCATGTTGTGGCCACTGCAGAGAGGGGAAAAAAGAAACATCTTAACTCTGATAAATAGATAAAATTGATCCCTAAGCAAAAGGCACTATAAGAATTGAGCTAACATTCAAAAGAAGTTTAAGAGCTTTTCTACTCCAGAGGTGAAAGCAATAACACCTTCACTGCATCAGCAGCACTGAATATGTATTTTTATGACCTGTCCTCTGCTCTCTGCACTGACTTCAGATAAAATCTATAAAGCAGAAAGTTGTTCTTATCTGGAATAATCTTTTCTACAACACTGATCACCCCTTCATGTCTCACGGATTTATCGAAGATGAAATCATCAGTGTGTATGTGTGAGCTGCTTAGAAACTGTAGTAATAAATGAGGATCAAATGAAAAACATGAAAACACCACACACACCACACACACCTTCAAATAGTACTTCTCTAATCTAAAACACCTTGGTAGTTTGTAGGTAAAATTTCTACTACTGTAGTTCTCAGATTCCAGTGCTGTGAATCTATGATGCTTGTATGGTCAGGAGGCAATGTAGTGCCTAGTCTAAAAAAAATTAAATGAAGGACACCAAACCTATTAGAAGTTTCTGTGAATCTGTGGAGAACACACAGCAGTGGGGCAGTACTGCCTTGCTTTTGACCCTGTGTGCTCAAAAAGAAAGATTTTGTTTCCTAGCACTGATATCTTGAAACAGCAAATATCTGTCTAATTAAGATTTGCTTAACATTTAGAATTTACATTAAAGTGCTGATAGGTAACGTCCATAGTAAAAAAAAAAAAACAAAAAAAAAAAACCAAAACCCCACCAAACAAACACCAAACACAAAAAACCAAAACAAAACACAAAAAAACACACACTAAGCACACACCACAAACCAAACACAAACCAAGCACACACAAACTAACTAGAAAAGTGTCCAGACACAACTAGAGACCTTCCAGAGCTAAGCAATTTACTCCACTCTGACAAGCCATTGCACTGGATAGGCACATTTTAATAAGAATCTTCACTTATTTCAAGTTTTAATATTTCTTCTTTCACAAGTCAGACACAGAACATGTCTTATCAAAGGTTGTTCTCACTGTTATAAATGGACTTTTCAGCCCTTAAATTTCTCTTTGATAAGCTAAATAGACTGAGATTCTTCAGGAACTCATTAAAGGCTTATTTTCTAGTCATTCTCACACTCTGTTTCTTCTCTGAACCTTCTCCAATACTTTTTTTTTTAAATTATGGACTTCAGAACTGAATATAGCATTCTTTCAGTTATCTCATCAACACCAAATACAAAAGGAATATAGATATTAGCAAGAACATCATAAGCATCAAACGTCATAATCTTGTCATTGTTTCTCAAGCTCATGTATAGATTCTCAGTGGAAGATGTAGCATGAAAAACTATTTTACATTATTCCTATTATATTTATTTTGCAAAACTTCTCCCTAAGTCTCAGTTCTCTTGGCACAACCTTCCCATTCTGTTGTACTCCTCAATGTGGTTTCCAGTCCTTCAAGTTGTCACTGACATCCCCTAGAGCACATTTTTAAAAAACACGTGCTTTTTTTTCCCCTCTTTCATTCTTTCTCCCTGCTTTCCAGGTAAAGTTAATCTTCAGGAAGTAGTTTAGCAGAGTTCAAGTGAAAAGACTGATGAAAAAGCAATCTTAAAAATTATATCTCTCTTAATTATTGTATAGCAGCTGCTTGCTCTCCGATTTGAATCAAATGGACTCAAGTGAAATGCTTTATGGATTGACTTACTTGAACAAGGAACTATGAAAATTGGTGAAGCAGATTATAGAGTTCACACTGTGAATGGACAGTGAGAGGCAGCCCATCAAGAGCAATTTACTACTGCTAGGTTTAGAATGCCAGCAAGAGAAGAGATACCTCAGCAGCACCTTGCTCATTTTACCTGGTCAGGTGCAGCGTAGGTGTTCCCCAGTAAGGAGGACACATCATGCCTGCACAATGTGTTTGGTGCAGGAGAGTGAGCCAAGTCACCAGTGGCATGAGTTTGTAGGTGAAGTATGCAAGTGTGAGAACAGACAGCAAATGGCCACCCAAGGCATGCCCTGAAGCAGCCATGAGGCCTGGCCATCTAGTCACCTGGTCAAAACTATGTCCTTCCAAATTCACCTAAGAACACTCACATGTTTTGATGAGAGCAGCACAGCCAATTCAAAGGCTGTGCTTGTCCTGGTGGTCAGCTCTTCTGACGCTGGGACTCTATGAGATCAGATAGACACTGACTAGTCTACTCATTGTGAGCAGCAGCAACTACATTTTGGCCAAGTGCACTCCCCAACAGCTAGCTTGGTACAACAGGTCTCCTGTGGGGAAGATGACAGCTTTTGGAGGAATAATATGATCTGAATACAATACTCTTATTCTTCTCTTATTAACTATATCTTACAAGAAATAAACCCCGGGTTATTTCTGAGAGCACACTTTTTCCTGTATGCATTCTCCATTAATATTAAACACAACACGAAGACAATCTGCGCAGTATCCGGTATTACTCTACCCCAATGACCTGTGCAAGAATTAACATGGCATTAATATTCTCCTTTTCTAGATGTAGGCTGCAGTGCTGAGGATCTTTTAATTATCTTTAATTGCATTTTAAAAAATAATAATAAGCTGTCTAGGAGAGAAACCTGCTCTTGGCTCAAGTACTCAGTGTGTCACTTTTAGTTGGTTTTTTTTTTTCTTTAAAGCTAGAATTTTTCCTTTCAGCAATTCCATATTATATTTCAAATTTTAGCATTTTCACATGAACATTAGTTTATAGCAACAAATTCAGATTTACTGTTTTTATAACATCTTGGAATTTAGTATGTTGGCACTTTAACCCTTAATGGGTGTTTTCAAGCAACAATAGTAAGGATCAAATAGCTACTGATTCCTTCTACATATAGAATCATAGAATGGTTTGGGTTAGAAGGAACCTTAAAGATTATCTAGTTCCAACCCCCATGCCATGGGCAGGGACCCCTTCCACTAGACCAGGTTCCTCAAAGCCTCATCCAGCCTGGCCTTGAACACCTCCAGACACGGGGCATCCACAAATTCTCTGGGCAACTTGTGCCAGTGGCTCACCACCCTTACAGTAAAAAAATTTATTCCTAACATCCAATCTAAATCTACCCTCTTCAGCTTAAAACTGTCACCCCTCATCCTGTCCCATGCTATCGCAACACTCCCTGATAAAGAATGGTCCCCATCTCTCCTGTAGTCCCCCTTTAAGTACTGGAAGGCTGCTATAAGGTCTCCCCAGATCATTCTCCCCAACTCTCTCAGCCTGTCCTCATAGGGGAGGTGTTCCAGCCCCCTGATCATCTTTGTGGCTCTCCTCTGGACTTGCTTGGACAGGTCCATGTCCTTCCTCTGCTGAGGACTCCAGAGCTGGATGCAGTATTCCAGGTGGGGTCTCACAAGAGCAGAGTAGGGGGGGAGAATCACCTACCTCAACCTGCTGGTCACGTTTCTTTTGACGCAGCCCAGGATATGGTTGGCTTTCTGGGCTGGAAGTGCACATTGCTGGCTCACGTTCAACTTCTCATCAATCAACACCCCCAAGTCCTTCTCCTCATGACTGTTCTCAATCCATTCTCCGCCCAACCTGAATTTGTGCTTGGGATTGCCTCAAACCACATGCAGGACCTGGCACTTGGCCTTGTTGAACTTCATGAAGTTTGCACAGGACCACCTCTCAAGACTGTCAAGGTCCCTCTGGATGGCATCCCTTCCCTACATCGTGTCGACAACAGCACACAGCTTGGTGTCATCAGCAAACTTTCTGAGGGCGCACTCAGTCCCACTGTCTATGCCACCAACAAAGATGTTAAACAACACCAGTCCCAATACCAACCCCTGTGGAACACCACTCATCACCAGTTTCCACTTCAACATTGAGCTGTTGACTGCAACTCTCTGAGTGCAACCACCTAGCCAATTCCTTATCCACCAAGTGTTCCATCCATCAGCTCCATCTCTCTTCAGTTTAGAGACAGGGATGTCAAGCCGGACAGTGTCAAATGCTTTGTACATAGGAGACAACAGCTTGTAGCCATTCCCTGAAATGTAAGGAAAAAATGTCAAAAACCTCCTTCAGGCAGTATTTCCTGTGTATGAAAGTCATTGTATGAAACAAAAGCTATATGGAAAATAAAAATAAATTTTATATCAATTCAGGGAATTAAACACCAATAAATCACAGAGGTGTATGCACAAAAACTTCCACAACTTAAGCATTCTGAGTCTTTTGACTCAGTGTCCTCATCTATTGATTTGAATGTCCAATATTAAAGACCTCTGGTCCCATGGTTCCTTCCCACTTTCCAGAGACTCCCTGCACACTGTCCATGGTCAGTGAAGCTACAGACCCTGGCAGGACCCTACACAAACCCCTTTAACTGACAGGGAGATACACTGTCATGAAGAGGTGCCTGTCACATCACCCGGCACCTGGCTGTATCACTGCTCCTACACACTATCCGCTTCACTTGCTCTAGATGAGCCTTCGTGGTCCTCGGCCTTTCTCATAGCCCTGGAAGGGGGTTTTCACACTCTCAAACTGTTTAACAATCATTGCTTTACAAGCATTATGATCTCTGTGTCAGCTCCTTTAAATTTTACTGCAATTACTGAGAATTTAATTCTGGCAAAAGCTCCAAAGCCCTTTCTCTCTTCTCTCCGCATCTGAGGCGTCTGCACGCCCATACTCTGTGGCCCACGGCTGAGATTTGGTTATGCAGAAGCCTTGTTCGCCCTGCATCAAATTCAAGTCATTTGTTGCTTATTCAGTCAGTAAGTTTAACAACACCTCATTACCTCTTTAAATAGAGACTAAAAAAATCGTATTCCCAACACCGGCCAAGGCGTTTGCCGAGGCGCAGCAGCTGCGAGCCCTGCCAGCAGCCTGGCTCGGGACGGCCCTTCCGCTGCTGTATCAATAGATGGCAGCAATAAGCTCCTTCTCTCCTGAGCATCGGAGAAGGAAGATAAGGTAAGCTTCCCGAGAGAGTTTAGATACTAAACAGCCGCGTGTTGTGGCTCATTCAGGAGTGGCTCAGTACACTATGCAGCAACGCAGAATTATGGAGATGAGCCTTTAGTAAAGTGTCTCAACATGCTTGTAATGCATTGAGAACACATCAACAACAGGAATTAAAATATATTTTCCACTTACTTTTACTTGTATCATAACTGGTGTGGGTTAAAATCCTAAAATGAAGCACATGAATCCGTGAAAGCAGTAGCTAAACCAGGCCAGGATGTCACCTGCACCGAAACAAAGGCTGCAGAGGTTGTAACTCATGGGCAGTGAGACTTTTGTAACAGCCCACTACGTGATTTGACCAGTTTGTGTGTTTAGAAGCAAAATAATTTACTTTACATGAAAATTTGGATGTATTAAAAATAATGTTTTTTTCCTAGCAAAGATGAACCCTTCAGGAGTCTCTCAGAACTACTGCATCCTTCCTCCTTGTGCTCAATTTTACTCTCTTTTTTCTGGACCAAGCTTCCAACTCACTGTTTTGCCGATTCCTCGACTCAGAATAACACTTTTCCTGTTCTCAGAATATCTCTTTGCTCCCAAATAACCTTTTGTCACACACACACACACCCCTTGTGCATAATTCATTTTCTCTTTCCATTTTTCCCTTTCTTAATTTCTCATGCCCTTAGAGTGAAAAGTCTTCACATCAAACCAACTCTTTCCAGTCCCACATGTTGTAAATTCACTGGGTTGGACAGGTTATAAAAACCAGGCAAGTGAACCGGTGACCTCTGAAGGATGTATGAAATGGGACTTAATATGCCCAAGTTCTGCTACTGCCACGCAAAAAGAGGCACTGCGTTAGTATTGCTTGGGACACAATTTCTACTATGACATTTAGTTATGTCTGCATGTACAGATAAGTATTTGAGCTACAAAACTATTTAAGCAGACTAGTAATATTTTTTCACAGAAAGGATTTTTCAACATAATTTCCTGAGCAAATACATCCAGTAAAAGAGGAAACTATACCTTCTTTGAAGCATCCAGACAAAACCTCTAACACTCTTGAATTTCATTGTTCAATTTCAATATTAAAATGATTCAGAACATTATTGACCTCAGGACCTTTCATTTCCTGCATTGTGCTATATACTTTGAAAAAGTAATTTTTTTAAAAAAAAGTTAATATTTTTAATACTCTTTTCAGTAACAGACCTACTACTTCTGCTTATGATCTGACAAGTTCTGAAGCAATTAGAAAGTTTTGGGGTTTGTTTTGGATTTTTATTTTGCACAGATATTGAATAAGAGTTCAAATGCAAAGTCAGCTCTAAGGTCAGCAACAGTAGGGATAGTGCCACGAACCTGGGATCATCTGCATACACAGTCAAGTTCTCTCAGTCTCCTGTTTGTGTAAGCAAAAATGACAATGAGTGTCAATGGCAGTCAAAACTACATTAAATTCTGTCTTCTTATCAACAATGTCATACTGTCGATGTGGTATGATAAATTGAACTGGAGACAGCTGGCAAGATTTGTGGAGGAATATAGTATTTTGTGGTGAAGGTTGGGGAATACATTTTCTAGACAGGCCAAGAGTCGCTCAGCACAGCACCCAGCTCTCCCAGCAGATTTAAGAACTTTTTCTTTCATTATTTTTCCCCTGTCCCTCAGAAAGCTCTATTGCTGGGAATACAGCTAGATGACATCAGGCTTGTTTCACTTGCAGCCTTTCGTATCCAGTCTTTCACCTAAAAGCCAAATATTCAGATTTACCACAGAAGTCTTTCCTTGTTTTTACTATTGGCAGAACCAAACTCAAAGTTTTTTGCAGGTATCTCACAGCATATTTAGCAAAGCTTCAGGTTGGGGAGCATTTTCTGCCGAGTTAGAAAGACACAAAGGACAGTCATGAGCTTAGGTGGAAAAGATTTCCCCAGAAGGGTAAAAACCGACAGTTTTCCTGCAAAGTTATGATAAGAGAGATAGCCCAGGGCTCCAAGCAGAGGTAAGAAACCTCAGGCTTGTTAATTTATTCTCCTTTTCAAAGCAACAGTGATCACTGCAGAAGGGTATGGCTGAGGAGATATGGATTTTTGAAGCTAATTTATGGTATAAAATTTTATTTCAACTTCTCAAAAATGTGCAGAGGAGGGAAGTGACACGTACACTTTCAGCCAGAGGGTGGCCATAGATCTATTTCTGCTGCACTGGAAGCTGCATCCCCCTCTCCTGTCATGATAATTTGCACATCCACTACCCAGCCAAAGTACAGTCACATCCTAGCTGCATGGCAGCATCAGTCATGGTACTGCAGCATGGGGGAGCAGGCAGAACAGCTAGCTGCTGCATTCTTCCTTGCAAGTCACGGATGTCTCAGGATGCACACCTGGCACATGTTGAGAAGAGACATTGCTTTTCATATGATGGGCATGTGAGTGGTCACAGCAGACTAAACACCGCAGAGCACTGGAAAGCTGCCTGGTGGAAAAGGACCTGGGTGTGGGGTAGTGGTCAACAGCTGTCTGAATATGAGCCAGCAGTGTGCCTAGGACAATGGCATCCTGGCTTGTGTCAGAAATAGTGTGGCCAACAGGACTGGGGAAGTGATCATCCCCCTGTACTTGGCACTGGTGAGGCCAAACCTCAAACACTGTGTTCGGTTTTTGGGCCCCTCAGTACAAGAAAGACATTGAGGTGCTGAAGTGTGTCCAAAGAAGAGCAACAAAGCTGGTGAAGGGTCTGGAGCACAAGTCTTATGAGGAGCAGCTGAGGGAACTAGGTTGTTTAGCCTGGAGAAAAGGAGGCTGAGGGGAGACCTTCTCACTCTCTACAACTACCTCAAAGGAGGTTGTAGCAACATGGGTGTTGGTGTCTTTTCCCAAGTAACAAGTTCTAGGACAAGAGGAAACAGCTGCAAGTTGTGCTGGAGATGTTTAGATTGGATATTAGGAAAGTTTCTTCACCGAAAGAGTTGTCAAGCACTGGAACAGGCTGCCCAGGGAAGGGGTTGAGTCACCATCCCTGGAGGGATTTAAAAGACACGGAGATGTGGTGCTTAAGGACATGGTTTAGTGGTGGAGTTGGCAGTATTGGGTTAACTGTTGGACTTGATGATTTTAAAGGTCTTTTCCAATCTAAATGATTCTAAGAAATGAGAGCAGCTTCTGACAGACACCACAGCACTTTGGCTCCATGGGCCCTCTGCAGATGCAAGGGTGGAAGAGAGTCCTGAGATGTACCCAGACAGTGGCAACTGAAGTGTTCTGTAGAGGGGAAGAATTTCACTACGAAGTGCATCTGGCACGTGGTCTGTATCTCAACTAACGCTGGTTTGATGAACAAAACCTAGGAAAATGGTCTAAATTCTTAACAGGCAAAATAACTAAAGGGAGCAGAGTAATGGCAATGATGAACACAATGCACGAAGTCTTTCCTGAAGGCTAATCCACTAAACAACATAGAGCCTATACACTCCAGGAAAATATTTAGTGTCATGGAGAGTCTTTTCTACACAAGTTAAGACACCATTCTGCAAGCCACTAGCAAGTTCTGTTCCAGTGTACTGCACACAATTAAAAATCATTACATAGGTGAAAAACCTGTTTTGTCATAATTTAGAAGTGGGCATCTGAACTAATTTCATTTTTACTTAATCAAGGTAAATATTAAATTTCATTACTTAAAAGATTCAATTCATACAGCAATCTTGAAATAAAGAATGAATTATTATTTTAAATGCTAGAATTAATCAGATCTCGTACTCACACAGACCAATTTCAATATGATTCTCCTGGTAATGCTTCTGCAAACTGCATCTTACCTAAGGGTATTTGAGAGCAGCATTACACCAGATTCCCACTGCTTCTTTTATCTTCTTGCTGCCATTTGCACTCTTGTAGTGACATGCAGGACAATTCAAGGAGAGACTGCCATCAGTGGAAGAGATGTCCCTTCCCTGCACAGTTCATACAAGGCTCGTTCTCATCTCTTCATCTCATTTCACTGGCCAAAGGGTGAGCACTGTGCCCAGGAATTGACTGGCTTGTAAGTAGCAGTACCTGTCACCTTCCATTGCCCCGCACATGTTTAAGGTATTGTAGCCCTCCCTTACTAAGTTACTGTGGGTGAGGCTGGTGACACCTCCTAGACTCTCTGTTATTCTGCTAGCACCAACCATCTATTTTCTGCAGATTTCAAGTACTTTTCAAAGGCTTTTGGAAAAAAGATTTTATGTCTAAACATACTAATATTATGTGGTCTTATTTTCATGACATATTAACTTCCATGTGTCTTATGTTTGATATCAAGGCTTTTTCTTTAAAAAAAAAAAAAGGGTTTAGGCATCACAGCAAGTTGTGCAATATACATAGCTTCCTTTTTCATCAGTTTCTTGACTGAAGACAGCATGAGCAATTAGCTTTGCAGAATCATACATACAGGGCAGATATAGGAGGCTTCACTTGATCTTCACTTCTGCTAGTTTCACTTAGCCATACCACCACATTTTGTTTACTCTATTCCGAGTTATGACTCTTTCTACCGTATTGTAAATTTGCCTCTGCAAGGACACCAGTCAAAAAAGGATGCAACCAGTGGCGAGAAACAAAAGCTGGCTTCTCAGAAACATGACCAAGATGATAGGAGAGAATTAAATTATCCCTGAAAAAAAAGCTGAGAAGTGGAAATGAGTTTGCAACTGATGTATTTTAAAAAAAAATAAATTATTAAAACCCCACTGTTCTTGGGGAGGGAAGAAGCAGTGAATCGGGATGGAGAGGAAAACAGTGACACTTCAAATCTATGAAAAAAAGTCTGTGCAACATTCAATACAGTATCATGAAAACAATGTATTTACCAGTTCCAAACAACCACGTGACACTTTTTGAGAAAAACAACTTTAAGGTGCTGTGCAAGAGGAAAAATGAAGATTTAGATGCCAACATGACTTTTAATTTGCATTATGGATTTCTATTGCCCCTGTACAGAAATCCATGAGCTACCCTGCTCACTTCTGATATCTAAAATTTTCCACCCAAGACCTGCAGCACTGCTTTTTCTGAAGGCTTTCAAGTCTTCAAGTATTTAGTTGTTAGTCTTTGTATCCTTTAAAAAGCGATGTGCTCTGTCAATCCTATTACTATTTTCTCGTTGTGTAGTGCACAGTTCAAGTAAGTCTAGGCATTAAACATATTTTCCCTATGCTAATGCTAAGAAAGTCTTGTCTCTTTGTCATGACTTCTTCCCCCTAGAATGATGTCCGATTTAAAACTACACAATAAGACCTATACAAGGTTTTTCAGGGACCAGATGACAATTATTACCTTTACTTGTTGTGGGCCTTCACTGATTTCAACTCCATCACTTCGTTTACAGTAGCCTTTTACATGCAGAAAAACAAGAAAAGGAAAGGAAATGAAAGAAAAGAAAGAGAGCCTCCGCAACTTCTCTTTCCCCCCTCCTTGTCTGGAAACCATAGAAACCAAACTGAAAGTACAGCCAAGAAGTTCGTCATTTGGCTATCTCTGGCTGATCTCCATGGAAACATTTCACTTTTTGTTGAAAGGGAAGATTTTCAAATAAAACAAATGGCCACAGTCTGATGGGTTATGACATCTTTGGAAGAATGTAAAGAACAAATACAATGTCAAGTGTTTCTGCTTTACATATTCCTATTACGCTTCTACTTTATGCTATTCACAACAGTTTTATTTCATTATAATTGCAGCTTTTCTTTCAGAGTTGTGTTATAAAACAAGATGTTAAATTTGTGAAAAAAGTGATACCCTGCCTGCAAATTGGATCTATCCACTCTGGTATCCAATTTAGGTATCATTTGCTGTAAATTATATAGGTCATCCAATAACTTTTTTTGCATGCTTTGCCTGGAAGATTGAATAGAGGTGTTAAATGCATCATAACAACTAAGACTGAGAGCTAAGAAAACATTCAATGCTGGCAAGTCACGTGTCTCATAGCTATTCTTTCAGGAACCCTGCAGAGCCAGGAAGGTACTTCTGCCTGCTTCCCACCCCCTTACCTTTTAATGTTTATTACAATTAAAATAATCACTGGATGACTGACAGACAAGACAACTTGTCCTAGTTAGAGTACATGCCCCTGAGGGCACTTTTGACAGAAGGTAGAGTGACCTGAGGATCCTACAAAGGCTTCAGAGTATGGTTGCTATGCTGCTGCTCAGCCACATCAACAGAGAGGCTGCTCAGGGCACCAGCAAAAAGAGAAGACTTTGGAAGACTCCACCTTTACTACTACATTTAGTAGTATGTAGGTACCATCTACACCATATGTACCACCTACACCAGTAAGACGGGGCCAAGCTGTGCAGATACTACAGATTCAGCAGTGAAAATTTAAAAATTCAGGTTACAAAGTCATCTGAAGTACTAAACCATAATTAAATTTGTCATTAGACAGCTCCAAGTTACTGCTGCAGCCATTCTACTCCCATAAATTTTTATTTGCTTCTTTTGCAGGTAGTACACATAATTTAAGTGAGAAGAGGGTTTTCTGCTGACTTAAATACACACAGAAGCGCCACTCCCAGAACGCTCTTAGGCAACAAAGGAAGGAAAAATACTGATGCCATCTTAGCTCATACAGAAAAAGAAAGAATCCACAGCCACTCTAACATTACTAAAGAATTATTCTATTTATCATCATGTACAGCAAAACAAACTACAATGCATATGGAATATGACTTAGTCTTAGAAAAACCTCTGTATTTCTGACTCATAATGCAATGAATGGTGTTTCTATTGTCAACATTATTGCATTGAGTGTTGCTAGCTAATACCTAGTGGTAGCAGTTTATTACACAGCTCCCGTCAGTGGCCTACCTGCAAAGAAATAGTGATTGAGATTAATGTAATGGAAATATTCCCAGCGATGAAGAGAGATCATCTGAATTCAGCTGCAGACAAGCTGTCACTGAACTAAAGAGTGAGAATGTGCTGATGCTTCCTGAAATTTGAAAGAACGTTGGAAAGATTGCAACAAACTATAGAGACAGAAGTAAACAGAACAGGAAACTCAAGGAAGTCATGAAAGAACATTCATAGAGACAAAGTGACAGGCAAGACATGACTCTGTTGAAAATTTTATCAAACATTAAAAGTAAAATAATGGTCCAGAGACAAGAGGAAGAAAAAGGACACGTGCATCAGTTAGCAGAAGTTACTTTACAAACATAGAAATGAAGTTTTGCATGGAAAAGGATGGCAGAGTTGAAATATACGGGTTTCTCTGTACCTGTATATTTCAACATTTACCATCTGGGAGATGATTAGTTGTAAGATGCCCTTTGTACTAAAACCTCTCTAATACCAGAACATAATAGAGTTGTGCAGGAGCAATTGTACAGGATAAAGGTGGTCAACAATAGTATAGGTTTTTGCCTTCACTCCACATAAATATATTATGCAGATATCAGTACTTTAGACCACTTGATCTGTAACCCTGCGGGAAGGCAGGGTGTATATTATTTATAACCCAACAGGTATAAAAGACTGACATTTTCCAGACTGATTCTATTGAAGTTTAGCAGGTTGTGGTTTTTTTTTTAATTAGTGCTTGAGAATTCAAAATAAACTCAACAGGTTTGTGAAATGATTACGTGGGGGGGAAAAAGAAAAGTATTTTGTATTTGTGCTTAGAAGGGATCAGCTGCCCAAACACAAGAAGGAAGATAATCAACTTAATAGTACCCACAATGTCAATCATTAAAAGCTATCTTTGTGTCTTAATGTATATATATATAGAGAGAGAGACAGTAAAAAAAAAGGTTGTATGCATCCAACCTGTTCTGCTCAGCACTGCTCCTGCATCAGTAGCACTGCATCCCACAGAGTACCAGCCTCAATAAATCCATGGTTCAGCTGGAGAGAATTGAGAATTCAGAGGAAAACCGTAATAATCAGGGGGCTACGAAATGTCCTACAGGGAAGGCTTGAATGAATTGTAACTACCTAGTTTAGAGAGGAGAGAGCTACAGGGAGACCAAGAAGTAATATGCAAAAATCTCCTCGTAAGGCAAAGAGACTAATCCATTTTCCACATCCATTGCAGGAAGGCCAAGGAATAATGCATCTTAAATTGCATCTAGGGAGATTTGAGGTAGAGATGAAGAGAGAAGTATTTCCAGCATTAAGCATTGTGATAAATTTCCTAATAGAAGTGGAGAAATCTCCATCACAAGCAGTTTTTGAGAACACATCTTACAAACATCTGTCAGGAAGTATTTATACATAATTGGTCCTGCTTGGAGCGGAGGAATTGGCTAGATCAAAGTTCCTCTGCTTCACTCCCAAAGCCAGAGCCACAAGCCCCTGAAATGGCAACCAAGGTACAGGGAAAACTCCCTTCTGCTCTTTAACCTGAGGGGAACTCATCAGTTAGGTGTAAAGCACTGGCCAAATTATTTCAGCTGTGCCAGACTAGACAGCCTCCCCAGGTTCTTCAACCTTGCTTCCTACCATTTTCAGATAAGAGGAAGCTGGAGTAGTAGCAACAGAGCATTTCAACTTTTTAGCATATGACGGAGCAATTACAGTTTAAAACTTCTATTCTAAAAAAGTGACTCCGAGGAATCGGGTGAAGATTGAGTTTGATTAAATCAATTTAGGGAACCTTTAAACATCCTACCTGGCATAGCAGTTGGAAGGTTTAAAACCTCATCTGGATGTTTACTAGCAAGTAACCTTTGTGTAGGAGAGTAAAGCGTACTGCAGCATCTCCCCACCCCTCCTCTGCCAGACCTTTCCCCACTCCCACAAGATCCCAGGACACTCCCAGTCCTTGAAGGTAGTAAATCTTCCTTCAGCAATAAAGATCCAGGCAACAGGGAGATGGGGCAACCATTAATTACTGTGCAATCTGGATAAAGCACCCTTCAAATGCTAATTATTTTTTTATTATGCTTCAAAAAATATGAATGTGCATCACTACAGGGTAGTTTTATATAAGTATTTCCTGGATTTCTGTGTTTAATAATCACAATTCTATTGTTCTGCCTTCAATCTAAACTATTTTGTGGCTACTAAGACCATCCTCACGTTAACAGCTTCCTCTTTGCTTTCACACAAAAATATGAAAATTTCCCCTTGACTTCTCTTGGTGCAGCTTGTAATAGAACTGCATCTGGAAACACTGTGCCATATTCTTATACCACTTTTACAGCAGGAACTGCTAAGTACTTTGGCTCACTTACAGATTCCTCACTTCACTAAGATATAATTGCACAGTGATTCATGCCTTTGCTAAATCTATGCAAGTTATGGACACGATTACTAATATCACATTAAGCCCTAGAACTAAAAAGATTAGCAAACAGATCTTTTTATTATTTTTTTTTTTTTTACCGGAGATTGACACTTAGCAGATAAATTACACTGTCAAAATGTTTAAGGAAAACAAAGCAAAACTATGACAGAAATTGTTTTATTATACAGACTGCTCTACTTTTAAGAGTTTGACAATTGTTATATGGCAAAATATAGCATAATTTCAGCATTTGTTTATCCATGGAACAGCACAAGCCTGGCATAAAATAACATTAAGTGCTCAATTCAGGAATTTACAGTGTTATTCTTAATTTCAATAGAATTTCACAGTCTGGATGTCATAAGCTTGTGTAGTGACATACCATGGCCTATTTATGCCACTGTATGTCACCTAGTAATTGCTATGCAGCCTATGATTTCTCTTTGAACTACAGCCATGGGGCCACAAATGGGCCTGCTGACTTAATTTCACATTTAAGTTTTGCTCAGCTTCAGATTAAAACTACTACCTTTTCTTACATGTTTTTTCTGCTGACTGAAGTCTCTTCCCAACACAGGTATGCATCAGCTATGATCAAATGACCTTTCAGCTACACAAAAAATTGATCACCTCTTATTTTTTTCACATCCTTAAATAGGTTTGACCCAGCAGACGTTTCTTCTAGGATAATGCAGATTCTCTAAGAAGGGGAGCGGAAAAATAGGAAACTGTCGGCCAGGTTAGAAGGGTGAACTAAATGGGTAACAGCACATGCCATTGACTTAGCAAAACTCTGAAGTGTAGTAAAGAGCAAAATGACTTATCCTGTGGCTGCAGGATACTGTCCCTGCAGCCTCTCTGAAGTCTCTCCTGAAAATTTCCAGAAGAATTCTGGAGGAGCAGGGAAGTCTGGCAAGAAATAACAGCTTTAACTTTATTAATGGTCAATTTGGTGATGAAGATGTCTTTCCAGGCCAGTTGACACAATGGCAGTGACCTCCTTGTTTAAAACAAAGTTTAAAGAAATATATTATAATATATATTATATATTAAAAATATTTTTATGTCCTTTCTCAGCAAAATCAGTGCATAGAATTGTGCTGTAGAAATGGTGGTTAGGGAAAATATTATACTATAAGCATCATCGACAACTAGAAATCTGTGTTAATATGACACAAGCAATCTGAGCTAAACATAGTCTGTTACAATTATAATTATTCATTTTATCACATGTATGAAATAAACAGCTAAAATTAATATATTTATCTCTGAAGCCAATAAGGAAATCTGGTTTATTAATAGTGCCATGAGGTTTATGTAATAAATGCTATGTTACTCTTAGCACTTTCACAAGTAAATCTTATTACTTGCAAAATAAGTAACTATAAAAAAAATCAGTGCTTCTAGTCATTAATCACTCATCTCTAAGCAGCTTTCTTCCGGGAATTGATTCTCTTGGTAGTTATACACTGGAATGTTTTCAGATAAAGTGTGTTTAAATGCTTTTTGCAAAGAACAAAGGAGCAGAAAATACTTTGTTGTTGTTGTTGTCAGAAATCTCTAACATCAAGACCACATAAATTTTTGGTGTCTGGTAGTAGGTACAGATCAAGGCTCATTCCTAGTAAGACAAAGTCATATTGCATTCATGTTTTCAGCATATCCAACACACACACATACACGAGAGAGACTTGCAGAGATTTTGGAGCTGCCTTGTGCAGGAGTACAATTCACTTTAAAGTAACTCTGAGATAAGAGGGCTAGCTCAGCACACCAAACTGAAAACATCAATGCAAGCCTGGAGAGACAGAAGAGGACACTTTCTGAATACCCAGCCTGAGCAGCCAGATATCATCACTCAGCACAGGCAAATGGGAGAGGAAGGCCATGCCTATGGGGGTCTGCACTGGCACAGGTCTGGGGGCCCAGAGTCTGTCAGGGGCAGAGCAGGAGGCACAGGGACCAGCATTAAGCAGTTGTTGTTGTTAGTTCAGGATGAGAGACACAGCACCAAAAATGAGCTGCTGAAACAGCAAGTCTAAAAATCACCCCAGCAGTATTTCAGCGAGAGCTCACTGCTGAGGCATCTTCGCTTTCACAAAGTCTGAATGAACACATTCAGTCCTCTTGATAGCTCACTGCTGGTAATACCAACAAGCCTAATGCTCAGAAGTGTATTATTCAACATGTTACCGGTATAAATTCACCATAGTAGCCATGGAATAATTCAAGCACACGGCCTAACAACCAAACTCAAAATTGCTAGGACTATAATACCTTGATTAGCTTTCATAAGACTTCAAAAAGACACACCTAGGCAGAAGTCCCAGTTATTTAGCAGCATGCTGCATTAAGAGGGGAACAGCATTTCTCCTTACACACTCATCTGGTTAAATCTGGTTTTAAGCTAAAACATATTGAGTAAAGATTCAAAGTAATGCAAAATACTAACCTGCAGAATCACTTGCCAGTCAGGCTACAGCAGATGAAAGAGTCAAAAGCACCTAGGTAGCAGGTAAAGGCAAACGTCATTAACAGATGAGCAGGGGAAGATGATTTTATTTTGATCTAAGACAGATAAGGATAATTACAAACCATCCTTTTTTTTTTGCTAGTCAGTTTTCCCATCCCAGACCTCAGCCCTGTTCATTATGGTTGTAATGCTTTGCAACTGTGAACATGACTGAAGCTTTTCATAGCTGTTTTCTTCTACAAACAGTCACGTCAAAAAGAAGAGGACACAACAGACAATGAACAATTTCTTGCTTCATTTATCACAATTTTCCTGTTAGCCACAGGGCTCAGTTTAATTACAGTTGCCAGCATTGGGTCATCTGATTTCTTGCCTCTGATAAGTTTGTAATTGTTAGTGTCCTCCTTGATCCAATGCTATCATTAGGAAAAGTGCATGGCACTGAATATCAGTATCATCATCTAATATCTACCCAAAGAAACACCAAGAAAGAGATTTATCAATGGCATTTGTTTGTTTTAAATATAATGGCTGTAACCCAGAAGACTGACCCAATTAACTTTCTGAGGGAGCAGCTCATTAAGCTGTTAATTAACAAATACACGTCTCTCAGTCTCTGTGATTTTTGCAGTACTAGACAATATTTATGAGCAAAAGAGATAATTAGGGATGCTTCCTGGTTTGTATTTTTAAGGCAATCTAAGGATTGCTGCTTGTGGAAAGGAACTGTGATACAGAACATGTCAAAACAAGAACTGCAAGCACTGTTTAACCACTGGTTTTTCTGCTTTCATTATTTATAGTTGAGGCAGGGCTTTTACTTTCCACAAGCAAATAACTGTAAAACTCTGAACTACTAATATATTAGTTTCTCATCTACTGGATATAATCTTCACTGCTGCAATGGCTCACTGTATGTGCCATGCTTTAAATCAGCCTGGAACAGACATTAAGCAGTTTGCTATGCTGACGAATGCAAATTAAGCACACACGAGCTCATGGTTTGGTGACGATCACCCTCTATTATCACTTTAAATGGGTATTACTAAAAATGTAACTGATTTAAAGAAGTTTAACTTGATACTATGGTGCAATTATAGAAAGTAAAGCGATGACAATTTTAGCACAGTTCAGGAAGAAGAAAATAGGATTGGCATGTCTATATTTCTGACCATAAACAAGTGATTCCTGAACTATTTTTAAACAAGGGAATGTGTCTAGAGGAAATAAGTGTAGTTTGTATGAACTTCATAACTCTTAATGCATCATGATATTATACACAGGGTGCCTCCTGGTTTTCTTTAAGACATACATTTGAACATTATTGCAACAGATAATTCAGAATGGCTATTTATATAAAAGTATGCACAACAAGTTTAATATTTATCTGAATAAGTTCACTAATCCCTCAATATATATCCTTAAACAAGCTGGTTTTATTGTTAATATTATTTAATTTGCATGCACATATATATTATCTGGGTAAACTGCATTTATTGTACTACTCATTGTAGTTAACAGAGTTCATCTTGTTTTTTGCCTTAAAGCTCATGCTGTTTTCATATCACAGATATTACCAGGAACACCAGCTGAAAAACAGGTACTGGGAAGTATCTTGGAAAGTAGGGCTTGAATTTAGTAAAGCCCTAGAATACTTGATGTTCAATTGTCTTTATTACCTAGTTTATAAACATCTTAAGCATGATACATAAATGCTAATGTTAATGGATAATGGTATGTGCATTGTTATTAATCCATTACAATCCAAAAGGCTACATAATTCATGTTGAACTATTACATAGTTTTTTCATTCTTATTTCTAAAATCTTAATGTTCTTACATTTGCTTAAAAATAAAAAAACTTTCAAGTTGTTTTCTTCACATCAGCATTATTTTTTATTAGTACATCTCTTATGGCATAGGAGTTTTAGTGTTAGTAAAGTTAACCCTAGACTTAATAGGTTTACTGCCTTTCACACTTCAACATTTTTCTCATTATATATCAGTTGTTCACTTATTCTTTTCATATTTTACCCTGTTATGTGATATTTTATTAATTCCTCAGTTTTGTCTGTTTCCTCATATTTTAGCATATCTGAACCTAAATCAGATTATTTTCCAACATTTTCCTAAAATTATTTTCTGATTTTTTAAAGTGTTAATTGAGGCAAGCCTTTTAATACAGAAAGAATAAAAGAAACATGTGCCTGTAACCATGTCAGATTCCAGACAAGTAAGACATTAAAGCAGAACCAAAATGATAAAATCTCCATGTGCTTGGGGGATGATGATTCCCTCTCTTACTGTATAACAACATTATGTTTCTATTTACACATTTAATTCCCAGTCATACCCTTTGATGAAGATGGACAATTAACCTTCACAGCACATACATGTTCAGATGGCTTTTGTGAGTGTAGTTCCAGCGTGGACCGCCCCAAATGGGGACCCTACACAGTGTGGTTCAAATGGGCTGGGGCAAAGAATGAAATGGCAGGTCCTGGTTTCCCTTTTTGCATTCCTCCTGTCTTGGATTTAAACTCCTTTCGTTTCCTTAGCTCACTGCTTGGGTGCCTTCTGCACCCGTGCAATTTAATGGCTTATCCAAAAATGCACACTTTTGACTAAAAACATATTTTATCTATATATACATATATATATGTGAAATATAAAAATTTTTAAAAGCATATGCAGGTAAACAGTACATATGCTTCTACTTTGGGTAGTAGAACATTTACTGCTACCCAGTTAGAAACAGCGCATCTGTGAATCTTCCCTTATATTTTAAAGTATTTCATCATTGTTGCAGGTGCATGGCCTGCAGCCTCAGTAGTTACATACTAAAAATCCAAGAGCAGCTTTCTCTACAACTGTTGTTTAATAAACCTCTGCCACCTTTACAGTGACTCATATGAAACTTCTTCATTTTCTTTTCTCCTCCAAAATAGGCATATGTCCCAGTTCTCAATCATCAAAATTTCCATTTAAATTTGATTTTGTCCCATTGTAGCCTCTTTTCAGATGTGAATGCTTTTTCTTTCC
>NW_010111341.1:22823-24082 GCF_000699245.1 Pterocles gutturalis
ATTTCATGCTGTGAAAACCATGTTTCCCAAGGCTTTCCCTGACACTGCCTCTATTGCTGCTAATACTTGTTCACTGTTACACTGATCTGAGCTGAACATTTCCATTACTTCATAAAAAAAGTTACCAGAAAATTCACTGTGGGTTGCACCTTGCCAATAAGCTACTAGTTTAAGCATAGGTTTTGTTTTTGGTTTAAGATAATGGCATGTAATATTAAAAGCTGCAAGTGGAGAGCAATTCATGACTGAGCAGGAAAACTCATGAAATCAGGTTTTGTGTATATGGAGAAAGAAGCAGCCTATGCTTATGTGATTTCTGAGCTATCACACATTGTACTGGGCGACCAGTAAGCCAAACAAAAAGTAAAAGTCTAGAGCTCAGAAGCTATAGCCTTTATGTTGGAGAGGGCACTAAATCTGTCCCTTCTCAACAGCCACCTATGAAACTAGGAGCACTGTCTGATCTTTGAGTTCTCTAGCCTTTTGTCCAGTTGAAAATGCTCAGTGGGCTCAAGAGTCACAACACCCTTTGGGAAGGAGGGGAGAGGAAAGAGTTAATACCAAAAATATTGTGGAAATGCACAGCTCAGAGTCTGGGCTTCTGGAGTGTGAAGGGGTGCTACCTCCCACTTAGCAAAGAAGCAGTGAAGGTTGTGGAGGCCATTTGCAGTTAGGGAACGCAGCTGAACTGCAGCGATGGCAAACAGAGCAGCACCCTGGTGGGGGAAAGGGATCACAACTGACAGCAGAGGCTCATAATAGTTTCCAGGATTCGGCCCAAAACTGGAGCATTTCATAGCTGCTCAAGTTCTCTGACCACAGTGAAGCTTAAGGAGAGCAAACCAAAGAGAAGATGTTGATTTGAGGAATAGTCAGCAAGAGTCCCAAACTAGCATTTACATCATGCTTGAGAGCAGGTCTGGAGGAATGTTATAACTCTGAAAAAGAGTTACTGCTAAGATTCACCTCAACATAGAATCATAGAATCATTAAGGTTGGAAAAGACCTCAAGGATCATCAAGTCCAACCCAACACCACCTGACTCACTAAACCATGTCCCTAGTATTTTAAACTCTTGACTCTATTAGGTTCTTGTTCCCACCTGAATGTGATGTTTATTTAAGAGGAAGGGTTGACTGATTGTTTTTTGAGAAAATATTGAAAGAAGTTGGAGGTGAGAAAAAATAAAGGACTAGAGACTGAATTGTGTTTGGCTCACAGGAAACCAAGGACAAGTCTTCTTATTTATACATCCTGCT
>NW_010111341.1:24101-25441 GCF_000699245.1 Pterocles gutturalis
AACCTGGATAAAGGATTTAAGATACTACTGTAAAAAGTATCTGTTTCCTATTTTCTCTGTTATTGTGCCACATGTCTCAACTGGAGATTGAGACAACCAGTTTGTTTTACATAGGCTACCAAGACTAATTACTTTCAATCATTATTAACCTGTACCAAATACAACACACTGTCCAAAAGGTGAAATTATCTCTGGACATTATTAATCCTTTACAAAAAAGACAGTCAGTGGTCCATGTTTTAGATTATTCAGAGATGGTCCACCTCTCAGAAGCATAGTGGCACTATGTAGATGTTTTAAAATACTCTGAAATTATAAAATTTTGAATGCCTTTCCAAACTTACTTTTCCTTAGGAGAGGCAAGAATTGGAACCTCTAGCATTTATGTTTGGTTTGCAGAGTGGCAATGTGAAAACTCCCACCTCCCACCAGTGTTCAGGTGCCAGGCAGAATCAATTCAGTCATCTCAGCGTTAGCTCCCTCAGCTTACTCTATGTGTCAAGCTTACTCTATGTGTCAATTTCCTTCCCAGTCAATCAATCTGTCCATCCATCCACCCATCCATCCACCCATCTATCCATCCATCCATCCATGCGTTTTCTGAATATTCTTCAGGCCAGATGTTTCCAGGTCTCAAGATGCAAAAAACTGTATGTGTATGTAGCGGTGTGAATTGTATCACTGCAGCCTAGCACTGTGTAAATCTTGGAGTTAAGCTTGTATTGAGTGTTTGCAGCTTGAGAATATAACTTTATCAGGCTCAAGGGCAAACCTCACAGCTCCTATCTGTCCCCACATGCACAGCCTATGCTGTTTGGTCTGGCAATGAGCAAAGAGTGCACAGTGCAAGCATGGAGCTAGGGACCATAGTCAAAAGAAAAAAAGAAAATAAAGGAAACAATAAAAAAGTAATTCACACAAAATGAGATGGGGAAACAAAAAAAGTTAAAGACTTTATTTCTGAAGTTTGTTTGATGATTGTGATGGGTTAGCCCTTGGCTGGGGGCCAAACCTCACACCCGCTCACAAAATTCCTGCCCCCCACCCGAGGATAGAGAAGAGAATTAAAGGGGTAAAGGGAAAAAAGGACTCATGGGTTGAGATAAGGACAATTTAACAACTAAACTAAAATAATATTGAAAATAATACTATATACAAATATACATAATGAGTGATACAAGTGATACTGCCCCCCCACCCGATGACCAGGGCTCAGCCTGTTCCCGGCTAACGATCCGGAGTAGGGAGAGAAAGTCCCGAACCCACACTCACGATTCCCCCAGGTGGGGGGTGCACTGCTCCCAAAGGCATTCACAGACCGGAGATAACAGTCCGAGCAT
>NW_010111342.1:0-5960 GCF_000699245.1 Pterocles gutturalis
ACCCTATCCCAGCTGGACCCAGGACATTTACCCATGTTGCCTTCAGCACTTCTCAGGCTCTTGTGGGAACTAGTTTCCACTTTATTGAAAGAACTGGACTTGCTCTCATTCAGTGAATAGGAAACCTTGTTTCCTTTGTGCTTTATTAAATCATTTGGGGTGCCCTTGTTCCTGAAGTCAAGACTGCAGAGGCTGCTTAGTAGCTCTCAATACAGCAGTATCTCTTATCTAAATATGTCTGTATTTACTGACTACAGAACTATGAATTTACTCATGTGCTGTCCAGGAGCCAATATTGAAACTCCCTTAAAAAGTATTTAAATTATTTTTATATAACCCCCATTTTTAAAAAGGGAAAAAAAGACCGGTCAGTCTCACCACTGTGGCCAGCAAGATCATGGAGCAGATCCTCCTGGAAACTATGCTAAGGCAAATGGAAAATAAGGAAATGATTGGTGACAGCCAGTGTGGCTTCCCTAAGAGCAAACTGAGCCTGACAAATTTATTGGCCTTCTGCAACAGGGTTACAGCATTGGTGGATAAAGGAAGAGCAACTGACGTCATCTGGACGTCAACCTGGACTTGTGCAAAGCTTTTGACACTGTCCCACATGACATCCTTGTCTCTAAATTGGAGAGACATGGATTTGATGGAAGGACCACTTGGTGGATAAGAAACTGTTTGGATGATCACACTCAAAGAGTTGTGGTCAGTGGCTCAATGTCCAAGTGGAGACCAGTGACAAGTGGTGTTCCGCAGGGGTTGGTACTGGGACCAGTGTTGTTTAACATCTTTGTTGGAGACATGGACAGTGGGATGGAGTGCACCCTCAGCAAGTTTGCCGATGACACCAAGCTGTGTGGTGCAGTTGACACGCTGAAGGGAAGGGATGCCATCCAGAGGGAACTTGACAGGCTTGAGAGGTGGACCTGTGCAAACCTCAACATTGTGAGATTCAACAAGGCCAAGCGCAATGTCCAGAACATTGGTCAGGGCAATCCCAAGCAAAAATACAAGCTGGGAGGAGAGTGTATTGAGAACAGCCCTGAAAGAAGGGGCTTGGGGGTGCTGGTTGATGAGAAGCTGAACATGACCCGGCAATGTGCATTTGCAGCCCAGAAAGCCAGCTGTGTCCTGGGCTGTATCAAAAGAAGTGTGACCAGCAGGTTGAGGGAGGTGATTCTCCCCCTCTACTCTGGTCTTGTGAGACCCCACCTGGAGTAGTGTGTTCAGCTGTGGGGCCCCCAAGATAAGAAGGATGTGGACCTGCTGGAGCGGGTCTAGAGGGAGCCACAAAGATGATCAGAGGGCTGGAGCCTCCACTATGAGGACAGGCTGAGAGAGGTGGGGTTGTTCAGCCTGGAGAAGAGAAGGCTCCAGAGAGACCTTACTGCAGCCTTACAGTACTTAAAGGGAGCCTACAGGAAAGCTGGGGAGGGACTCTTCATCAGGGAGTGTAGTGATAGAACAAGGCATAATGGTTTTAAGATGAAAGAGGGTAGATTTAAGTTAGACATTAGGAAGAAATCTTTTAGTGTGAGGGTGGTGACGCACTGGAACAGGTTGCCCAGGGAGTTGTGGATGCCCCATCACTGGAAGTGTTCAAGGCCAGGCTGGATGAGGCAGCTACTCTTAGAGGGAGAAAATGCATTCTCAGTGGTTTAGTAGATAACCTATGAGAAATAACTTGATTGAGAATTTAAACATTTTATATTTATAAATACTATCTAAGACTTCACTGCATTTGTAGAGGAAACTTCCTTACTGGACAGACTATCTACTTTAATGGGATTGGGAAATATGCATTATGTTGTCCATTCTGAAAATCAAGGCAGTAAATGGTTCCTTTATATATTTTCCCATATGAGCATTTCTATATTTTATTGTGGCTGTGGTTGTTTCTGTGGCGTCTTTTATTTCTGTGGTTTGGTGGGTTTTGCTCAAGGAAATTGACATAATCCATTGACTGTAAATAAAATTCACCACTTGTAGTTCATTTACAGTATTAGCTACCAGAGTATTTTTAAGAATTTTCTTTCATGGTTATATCCAAATCTATCACCTGTACAGAACTGGTACCCTCTAAAATTTGGTAACAACAAGGTCACTTAAAACAGAGTTGTTACCCGCTCTTTTCCCCCACCCCCAGTTCACTGTCTTCACAGGAGTGTCTAGCTTAAGGACACTGGAAGGGTACTTGTGCAAAGATGGATGACGGTAAATGCTTTCCACTTCCCAGTGTGCTAAAGCAATGTTACATACAACATTTGCATCTTGTATTGTTCACAGTCATATGTCATGGCATCTGTCTAACTGAACATTGTGTACTCCATTACCTCTGATTTATTACATTTTCTATCCCAAATCTTGTCTCCAGCTCCGTCCAGGGAACCACACATATATACCCCTTTATACTTGCAACTTATAACAATTGGAACTTTAATATTTGTCATTTTCTATTACTATTTCAATCTTGGAAAAGTCATTTGATCTTTTCTAAATACTGGGCTAGTTTCCAGGCTCACGTATGTACCAGCAGTAATCAAGAGTAATTTAACTAAAGGGAGTCATACTGATAAATAAAAACAGAATTTGGCCTGTTGCCAATCGTATAAAAAAGGGTGCATGATGCTGCCTGGCCAATTCTTTCTTATATGGAAGACTGCCGCAGCACAGTGGTTGTCTTCAGGGTTGCTGTACAATAAGGTTTTCTCACACACAAAACAATAAGGAACATAAGAGTTGAAAAGCAAGCATTTCTGAAATACAAGCTTTCTTGAGGATTTTTTTCTGCGAACACGTCGTGGTGGTGTTAGATAAGGTGAAGCATATTGTGTTGTTGAAAATGCCGTTTATGAAATCAAGCAACCTTCAGTATTTAGTTCTGTCTCAGAGGTGACTCACCAGGGGATTACAACAATTTTTCATCATGTGCAAGTAGCAATGACTTCACACCACCAACTTTAGTCAATGAGTTAAGCTGGCAAGGAGTAGAATCAAAAGAACAAAACAGCATTTAGAGCTGGAAAACACCTATGAAATCACTTAAATCTACCTAATCCCTGCTGCTGATGATTTGTTATCTTAAGTACAGTTTCTATTGTGTCTTTCAGTCTATGTAGTGTTTTGTAAGAGTTTAAGACTAAAAGACCATGTGCTTCTTGAGGAAGATTTTCTCAGTTCTGCACAGCCTTGTATTGGTGTTATATCGCCCACTTACTCTTACCTGAATTTCTTATTCTATCCTATATAATTAACTTATTTTTAAAAAGATGCTTAAAATCTTTCCCCATTTCGAACTCTGTTGCAAACTGTTTAATTGAGAAGTAGACCAATAAACATTAGGTAGGCTCTGCATCTCATAAACCCCTACATGTATCTTCTTAAACTCATTCTAGTTTCACCACTTTTTCTTTTGCCTCTGAAATTGTATTGTTTCATAACACACCTTTATTTAGTTTTAATTTGCTATCTTGAATGTTACTTGAGAGTGTATTTCATTTGGTACCTTATGTGATGAAAGCAGTTTCCAGATCCGTTCTTGAGTTAAAAATAAAGGGAGGGAGAAGGGGGGAGAAAGAAGCAGGGGGGGGGGGGGGGAAAGAGAACTTGGCCTGTTCCTTCATGATTTTTAGTTTCCAATAGATGCTTCAGTGTAATCTACAAGTCTTATGTGATCACATAGCTGCAGGGACTAGGATAAACACACCAAACATCCCCTCAGAATTATGGAAAAATTGCAAGAGCTGATAGCACTGTTCTCCTAGCCCTTTTCCTACTTTATCCTCCTGATAAACAGTATTTCCTGATTAAAGTTGGTACTGCCAACAGGTTTTTCAGAGTATGTACAGCTTACGGTGTGTATTGCGAGAATACTACTCCATGCTCTCCTGTTCTGAATGAACATTGGAGTACAGCCTCCTGTTACAATACTAATAATTTTACTATTTAAAAATAATTCAATTTTTTCCCTTTCTGCACTGCTTTTTGTTACTGTGGTAATGCAGTAGTTTAAGCTACATCTACTAATGATATTTGTAAATCATCTACATTTCTGGAAATAACCAGTCAAGAAAAATCTTCCAATGATGAATATTTCATTTATTCATAGTATTTCTGGTTTTGTTTGTATATGACTGGCCCTTGGATTGTCCTACTTGAAGAAGAAATGGATTTGAAATGAAGCTCATAGCGAAACTACTGAAAAATTTGAACTGAAATGTAATTTGCAAGGTGTTCTAAATCAATGCACATAACGTATTTCAGTGGTTTTATAAATTTTAGGAGGATGTTACAGCAGTGGCTCAAGTACTTATATGATTTCAGCTAAAGCAGTTTGTTGTTAAGAAAGTTCTTGGCTTTTGCCCCAGTTATAAGCTTTATAGATTTCCTGTTTCCTTTTACTAAGACAAAGCTACATGTGAAGGGATAGCTCTACAAGAGAATGCATCACAGGGTAGCAGTTATGGTCAATTACTAACAAACAAACCACACTGAAATATCTTTTAAAAGAATCCTCTTCTAAACTCCTGAATTTTCTTTAGCAGTTGTTCACCCAAGTTTTACAGAGGGTACAAGAAAATTTTTCAGCAGAAAAATCACTCTTATTGGATAAAAGTGCAACTTAAGGCTTGGGTTTATTAATCCTTGGTATTTCTTGTCATTGCTAGTCATGCCTTATCTTGCAGTTTTTCCATCTGGATGTACATAATAACTGCATATTGGTGGATGGCAACATTGAGACAGTAAACAAGTGAAATCCTTATTGTTTATTGGGATAAGAGTAAATTTGTAGGCACTGGCAGTGAAAATTACTTGTTAAGTAGGAAAATCTCCTTCAAGCTTTTGATTTTGGTAAAAAATTGGGAAGAGGCTACGAAGAGGTATAATTTTCTTACTTATTAAATAAAATTTAACAGTGACTCTGTTAGCTTACTTTCAAAGTTGATATTAAGTATTAGTCATAAGAATAACATGCTACTTAAATACTGAAGATTGCTACTCAGCCTTTAATTTTTTTTTAATCTGAATGTGCAGACTTGTGTGTATATTACCATCAATGCAGAGAACATAACTGATTGATAGTTGAATTCTAATGAGTTGATATTTGATAAATAATCTGAAGAAAGTGCAACTGCTACTTTAAGATAAGTACTTATTCTTGGACATGGAAAGCATACTTTGAAGAATAGGCACTTCCCCTCAAGCAAAATGGTATTGTTTTGATATTAGGAAGCTGAAGATTGGAAGATGAAAAGATCTTTTCACAGTCCTTAAAAATTTAAATGAGCATTGGTCAACAATATATATTGATTAATTAATTTTCTAATGATAACAAGCACAATAAGAAAAAAGTTTTTGAAAATGAATCATTATTGCTGTGTTTCTTCCAAAATTAGCAGTAGTACTGTCAAGATTGCATCCCATTTTCTTAGAAGATAGGCTTTTGGAAAATATAAAAATCTAATGAAGCGACACTTATAGTACTGTGACATGCATAAATGTCAGATGAATCATGAAGAGAAGCAGATCAAGACAGACTGCGCAGACAGACTTTGTCGCTATGTTGTTAAATCTTTGAAAGATGTTTTAGATAAAGACTATCCATCTGAAAGTCTTTCTAGATAGTCCAAAGGATACTGAGTATTTTATATTTTGTTTAGGGCAAACTATAAAATAAGTTATAAGGTCTATTATTATTTAGATAGATCTTGTGTTGATCTAAACAAGGTTGTTGGTATAAAATGGCCTTGTAATTTATTTAGCCATTCCTATAAATTGTACTTAAGATACTGCTAAATGAGACACAACAGTGGTATATTTTTTTTTTGGTGAATAGTTCAAAAATTCAAGAAAATCGCTTATATAAAATGGTACATCATTAAATACCAGTAAAGAAACAAATTTATTTTAGGAAATTATTTATTTATATTGAATGAGGGAATAGAGTGCACCCTCAG
>NW_010111343.1:0-10027 GCF_000699245.1 Pterocles gutturalis
AACCTTAATGATTCTATGATTCTACGATCCTTGGACAAGGACAGAGAAATAAGCTAAGTTGGAGACTTAAGACAAGCTGGAGATCAGAACGATGGCCAAGATAGATTACAAGTCTAAAATGCAGATTTTGTCTGCTTGACAGAAAGGAAGTAAGTATATTGTTCAGAGGGAAGGGGTGAAAAGGCTGATTCAAACTGGTGCCCTGTTTTGGCTCATCTAATAGTACAAGAAAAGTATAAAGAGCCAAAAAGTTCAGTTTAAATGGCAATTTTTCCAGGAACAGCTTAATAAACAGAGAGAAATTTCGAGATCAACCAAAGTGGTTAATCATAGGGCTGTACCCCTAAATTACTATAGGCTGCTGTTTTACACTATAATAGCTTGCTGAACATTTGTTAACTCCAGCAGAGTGTATGTGCAATTATTTCTAATGAACTCCCCAGCCCCTTGGGAAAAAAATAAATGTCCTTTTGAATTGGTTCTACCTGTTGGCTGCATTAAATTTGGGAACAAAGTCCATACATTTTCAAATCTCCCCATACAGCAGGGCTCAGAGAGAGATTGGCATGTTTATTTTCAGAAAACCTCCCAGAGCATTTTAGGCATGGCCAGACTAATACATCTCTCCTTGACAGTTGCAGAACTTTTATTTCCTTAGCTAGAGTGTAACAGATTGCTTGTAGTTTAAGTCTCGATGTTTGGGTTGTACTGCAAAATCTGGCTGCCTGCTGGGGTTGTAAAGAGGTCCCATGCAGAGAGGGGAATTCTGGGAACATCTGCCCACATAATCATTATGCAACCAAGGAGTCAAGGGAAGGAACAGCAATTTGTGGGAAGGTGAGAGAAAATACTTAATTTTCCCTCACATATCAGCAGACCTTCTACCAATACACTAAGCTTTAAAAAGCCTGTCTACTCTCAAAATTCTTGACGATTTAGCTGACGGAACAATTAAAAAAGAAAGATAGGATCCCATCCTAATGAAGACACTATTTTTTTCAGTTTCAGAACATCTCTTATTCATGAGTGTTTTCAGGTATGCTTTTTGAGCTTTCCTCTATAGTGCAGTGTAATTGGAAAAATAGAACTTCACATGAGAGGATTTTCATTTTCATAGCAGATTTACTTGAGATTGCCTTTATCTGGGTGATTCTTGATCACCAGTCAAAGCAACAGCTGGTGCACTCGGCTTCAGCTGTATTTGGACATTGGGGAATGTCATCTTATCAAAATGTTTTAAGTGCACCCATCAAAGTTGACATAAACTGGAACCTGCGACATCAGCCAAGCAGACTGCAGGTTTATTGCATGGTTTCACATCACTCTGCAAAAACTAAGTTGTGCACAGGAAGTGGAACACAGAAATTATTCTTATGCTAAACTTACTTCACCTCCAACTTTCCCAGACAATATAACTCAATTTACATCCCAGCACTTCTCATGCCGTTTCTGGAGATTTAAATGTTTACTGTTCAACATCCTGTGAATATCTTTCCAAGATCAGCTTTTTTAAAATTATGAGGCCTTAAACCACTTGTTCCACCAATATTTCTTTTATACTCATGCAGTTAGGTAAACAGAACATGCTTTAGGAACACAAGGATTCTGCAAGCATTAAATGACACTTTTTACTTAATTTGTCTAAGAATATTTTTTCCTCTGGATAGCATTGAAACCCACATAAAAACCTTTATGTGGTGTTAGATCGAGAACCTTATACTGACACAGAGCTGCCTTCAAATCACAGCAGTGATCTTTGGCACTTAAAACAGGGCTTTTCCTCATAAATTCTTAATTATACAGAGAGTATGCTAGATGCATGCAGTATATCAGCAGCCTTAATAATTTCCAATTCCTTTAGTCACTGTTGAGTTCAATTGCTTTTTTCATAATACCAGATCAACGCTATTATTTTTGTGACATAGTATTACATTCTAGAGGAATAAACAACACACATCACCTAATGGCCTGCAATGTATAGGATGTGCACACGCTAAGTATTCTTTTCACAGTGGATTTTCAAAATGTTTTATAACTCCCATTTTGACACAAATTAGGCCATAAATTGGCTGAACACAGCTCTCTTAGGTGGAGCTGGAGCGAATTCTGCAGCCTGTATTTTCGGTTGCCAATCAGAAAGGCAGGAAGTATTTTAAGTGCAAACAGCTCAGGCGTGCAGGAACAGATTATAAGCACCAAGCAGAAAGCAGTGAACACAGGGGAATTTGATGTTGTAATAATGAGGATGTTGCTGTGCAGCTGCCAACTTATTTCCAAAAAGGAGAGGACATAACTGAGCCCTTCAATAGCTCTATGTGCTCAAGTGGATGTCTTTTCATGAATGTCCATGGTTTGCCCCAAGTACATCCCTCTTTATTCTCTGTTCTTGGAGCTAAGAATGCATACTTGCAGAGAGGCTTGAAATACACAATACTGAGGACTAAAAGGCAACCTTAAGCTTAATGTTCTCACTTGTGGCTCACACATACATAGCTCAGTGCAGGTGAAAGAAACACAGTCTCAGGAATAAACAGACAAGGATGAATTTACTGCTGAATGTCTTGTGACCTTTTCAAGTACCCTGAAATAGTAATCATTTAGAACTTGGAAGCAGAGATCCTAGGTGATGTTTGCTTTGAGTAACTCTACTGCATCTTCCTCTACAGTACTCAGCGGGTGTCAAAAACAAATTTCACTTAAACTCAGATGGATACAGTAGAAGTATAGAATCTTACCCCAGCTGATGGTATGTTCACCCTTGGTAAGCAAAATAAAATAATTCACTGTAAACCTTGGTAAGTATGGGGAAGCTCTATTCCAGAATTAAGTTTGTGATATGCACTCATATAATTTTACTGATGCTTTTTAAGAGAGACCTAAACGTTCTGTTGTTTTTGGTTTTTTTTTTTTTTTTTAAGTAATTGTCAAAATCTATGCTCTGTTTTCAGATATCTTTGATAAGCACATACTGGTAGTACTAAAAAGTAATCGATTTTCATGGTTTTTACACCCAAAGGTCTCTAGCAATGTTGTGCTTATTTTTTCAGCTTACTCTAGGTTTATGTGCAATGTTTTGAAGCAACAGCTCAGAGTTCCTGAATTGATTTCTGGCTGGGCATCGGTCAGCCATGAGAGATGGTGAGATTGCCTTTGCAACTTTTGTTTTCTTTCTCTCTTCTTCCACATCTCCCTAGCTTATTAAACAATTTTTATCTCCACACACAAGTTTTCTTTGTTTTACTCTTCTTTTCCTCCTCCACCCTCCTGCTGGGGGGAGGGAGGGTGGGGGCAGTGAGGAAGTGGCTGTGTGGTGCTTACTTCCTACCGGTGTTAACCACAACACTAAGATAATGCACCAAGACTCTTCAAAACAGAAAATCCATGTCAATATTTGAATAGAATTTTTCAGGGATGTTGGCAGGGTTGGGTTTTTTTTTACTGAGTGTTATATATGGACGTGAAATGCTCACTTCTAGTGTGAAATATCATATGCCTGTTCTCTTGGAGATAACTCCAGAGAGAAAGAACGCATTTTAAAATTTCTTCACTGGAAGGGTGGTTTATCCCTGGAACAGGCTGCCCAGGGAACTGGTCACAGCACCAAGCCTGTCAGAGTTCAAGGAGTGTCTGGACAACTACTCTCAGTCATATGGGTTAGTTTTAGGTAGTCCTGCGAGGACCAGGGAGTTGGACTCTATGATCCTTATGAGTCCCTTTCAATTTGAGATATTCTATGGTTCTATGAACTAGTAAACAATTATATATGAGCATCAGAGCAGTATTAATTGAGAGGACTACTAAAGGCACATCTCACAGCTATTCACACTGTGAGCCACCCTATTTGTCTGTGCTCTTTGAGCACATAGAAGGAACCGTGGAAAAAGCAGAAAAACCATTTAATAGGCAGCATTCAGCATCAACCTGCACTCACACAGACATGTGGCAAGCTTTCCTGTTTCAGCCTACACTTTCCCTTCATTTAGCCAACTCAAGTTACCAGGTGCTCTATACCAAAGAGCTGAGTGGCTCTGTGACATGTGTGCTGGGGTTCACCATTCCCTTGCTGGTATAGAACTGGTGGTGTTTCTTAGGCAGTGCTCATGACAAAAAAACAGTCCCCAGTTTGTCCTTTCACCTCATTCAAGGACCAATAACCCTGTCTGATTTACAGTGTTACCTAGAGCTGCTGAAATCAGTTAAATTCAAAGACAAAAAGGCAGCTAGTCCTTCAGTTCAGATTCACTTCACTGTTATTTATTTTCTTACCCTGGGTGACCAACCCGTAGAAGAAAAACATGAAACATTTCCATGCCCTACAGATAAACTTTTAAACCAAAGTAAGGCCTTTCTGAGGACACTGAGCTACCTCACCCAGTACTACCTTGGCTTTTGACATGAACTCACTTTCTTCACCAAAGCTAACCTGACATATGGGCTGAAAGCCAAGCCCAGAGGCTGACCCAGGTACTACCAAACATCTGGGACCTTTTATCAGGTGGCTTCAGCTTTGGCAATTCGGGGTAAATTTAGCATCTGATTAAAAAAAAAAAAAAAAAAAAAAAAGGAAAGAAAGACAGAAAAACACTAGAAAACTTACAAAAGCCTGGCTTCTTAAACTGAGCTTTGAAATATGAAGGAATCTTCACCTCTAAAATCATCATGGAAGTACAAAAGGCAGAATTCATGAGGGGAAGGACTTCAGGGTACAGAAAATCAGATGTAACATGAAATGTCAAAGGTGAAACAAAGGCAGTTATTACTCTGGTTTCTCACAGTTAAAACTGTCAGTGCATACATTTTAAACATTTACATTACATTGTAATCCCAGTCATATCTCCCTGTCACCATGTCAATGATGTTGCTGTTTCTCAAGTCAGACCTATGCTTTTCAGTTTTGAGAGAAGAAAGTCCTAATTAAAATCTGTGCTCTCTGTTAAAGTGTTTGTGCTAAATGCAGACAGTGGTACCTAGAAGTGAAAAAAGATATCTCCTTCCACTCTTCAGCATCACTATATTTCACATCATTTGCTATTGAATAGCATATGTGCTAAGATCAGCCTTCCCTAACATTTTATGCCACAGTCTGAGAACTCCATTGTTTCTTTGCACTTGTGAAACCTAAATCTGGCCAACAGGAAATTAGTTCTGAAGATATCAAATGCACTGGTACTAGAGACCAGGGTTGCAGCAAGAACTAACTGCAGAAGAAACAGTGAGCAGCCAACAATTAGCTGATACTATGCTGTCCACGTGAGGCATTATGTTACACATATGGAGAAAGGGATGTACTGTGAGTGCAAATTAATTGTCCAAGGAAACAAAAGCAAAAGTTTTGGGATAATGTTTGGAAATTCCCTGTTGAGTCCTATGCTTCATTTACTACCCCATCCTGCCATCACAAAATACCTCTTAAGTTCCAGAGTAATTTTCATACCCTAAACCACAAAATATCATGATTATAAGACCATCATGATTGAAAAAAATTAAAAGAACCAAAGTCAAACGTGTGATTTGTATACATTCGTTGCTATATCTACTTGTCTCAGTATAATTTTTTGCAATTGTAGAGAGGTCAAAGAATATCAGACAAAAACGTTTTGCAATCCAAGAAACTACAAAAGCAGAATCAGCTTCCACTTTGTTCTCCTATATACAGCCTGTTTCATTCCCTCAATACTGTATTTACAGGACAGACTATGTTTTCACAATTCACACTTTTCAGAAGGAAATCAACACTGTAAAAGTATGATCGTGATATGAGACTCATCATCTCATATCCATGATGAGTGTCTAGGGTGCTTAAAAGACCATCACAATTATGCTGTATGACTGTTTAAAGGTGCACTGGAGAAGCAGTTTGGGTTGTAAGAGAACTTGAATTGAACTGAATGAATCTGTAATCCACACTGGAACTGCAAAGTGACAGTGACTTAAAAGGAGAAAATATGTAGAGTGCTCCAGCTTTTTTTTTTTTACTTCTCTCTTGAAAAAATGAGTGTGCATTACATATAAAGATAGGTAATTCCTCTGTAACTTTGTACTCCAAAATTGGCAGTTAATTAAACTAATTTGTCAGGTTTTGTAAGTTGAAAACTATTCCTCTCATCTTCTCTAATCACTACTTATTTAAATTTCATATTTGGCCAGTTTCATGGTAATGTTGATCTGCTCCAGAGGATTGAAAATGAGAGTAATATAGTGCCATACCATTTGATTTCCTTCTTAAAGCTGGAAAAAGCAAAGCATCAACTGGCCAGTTAGATAACACAATTTCCTGTGTAGGTTGTTTACTTATGATAGCTGGGGGCTAATATAATTCCTGAGCTGCTTATTTAATGGTTCTGAGAGGGAATCTCTACACTTAAGAATGAACTGTGCATAACGTTTCAATGAAAATTGTATGAAAATTTTCTCACATCAGAGTGGCACATTTTCTTATTACTGCAGGACACATTTAACATATTTCATTACCTGAAAAGAATAATAATTCTCTACTATTTGTATATATTGTTTTTATAGTATTTATCTTGCACAATGTTGACAGAAAAAAATAAGTTTAATATTGAATGCATATTTTAAAAACATACAGACTTTTTTTACAGATGGTTCACTTTAGCCTTACTTCTGATTTCTTTTTTGACTGCTTCTGAAAAGTCTAGCAAGAAATTAATACATGTTAATCTAAGTCATATAAAGAAATTTTTACATTTACTTTCATGCTCAGTGTGCTTTATAAACATTTAGTTAATTCCAACACTACTGTCAGATGGAGAGTGTGTGCTTCTGGTTTTGGCTCCATAGCAAAATTAAGGCTTATATATGAAAGAGCATTTTTTAAAGCTCCTTCTGCCTATAAGAAGGAACCAAACTCTCCAGATCAGTGAAAATCCTAAGGATCATTTGTCTATGTTCAGAATAACGATGTATGCATGTACCCTATCTCTACCTTGGAGAGCACGCTACTCAGCCAGAACACTGTCCTGGGTAAAAGTTCAAGTCCATGCACCGGTGTTTTATTATGATGCTTCTTTTGCTGCAGTGTTCCCTTCTGCATGCCAAATATATCTTAAATACAGATAGAAGCCATTAAATTATTCTTCCTGCCTCTAATCTGAGTGTAAGATTGCCAACTTTGCTACTGACAACAGACACATGTGCCAAATATTTCCATCATTCCCACTTCCTTAACATGTATTTTTACTTATATTGGATCTGTCCGGCAAAGCAAAGAAAGTAAGAGCAAGCTCAAGAAAAGGGGATAGCAAGAAGTGTCCCTCAGAATACAGCAGTGTATTGGGTTTGTGTAGTGAGGTTTTGGTAGCAGGGGGTTACAGGGGTAGCTTCTGTGAGAAGCTGCCAGAAGCTTCCCCCATGTCCAACAGAGCCAGTGCCAACCAGCTCCAAGATGGACCCACTTCTGGGCAAGGGCGAGCCCATCAACAGCGGTGGTAGGGCCTCTGTGCTAATGTATTTAGGAACAGGGGAAAAAACTTGCACAATGCCAGCAGCAGTCAGAAGAGACGAGTGAGAATATGTGAGAAACAACTCTGCAGGCACCAAGGTCAGTGCAGAAGGAGGGGAGGAGGTGCTTCAGGCGCCAGAGCAGAGATCCCCGTAGCCCGTAGCCCGTGGTGAGGCAGTTGTGCCCCTGCAGCCATGGAGGTTAATGGAGGAGCAGATAGCCACCTGCAGCCTGGGGAGGAGCCCACACAGGAGCAGGTAGATGCATCCAAATGAGGCTGTGACCCTGTGAGAAGCCCATGCTGGGGCAGGCTCCTTGCAGGACCTGTGACGCTGTGGGAAGCCTGCACTGGAGCAATCTGTTCCTGAAGGACTGCACCCTGGGGAAAGGACCCACGCTGGAGCAGTTTGTGAAGAACTGCAGCCTGTGAGAAGGACTCACTTTGAAGAAGTTTATGGAGGACTGTCTCCTGTGGGAGGGACCCCACACTGGAACGGGAAAGACTGTAAGGAGCCCTGCCCTGAGGAGGAAGGAGCAGCAGAGCCAGCACATGATGGACTGACCGCCGCCCCCATTCCCTGTCCCCTGTGCTGCTGTGAGGGAGGAGTGAGAAACCAGGAGCGAAGTTGAGCCTGAGAAGAAGGAAGGGGTGCGGGGAAGGTGTTTCAAGATTTAGTTTTTATTTTCTCATTATCCTACTCTGATTTGATTGGTAATAAATTAAATTAATTTTCCCAATGTTGTCTGGTTTGCCCGTGACAGTAATCGGTGAGTGATCTCTCCTTGTCCTTATCTTGACCCATGAGCTTTTTGTTGTATTTTCTCTCCCATGTCCAACTGAGGTTGGGGAGTGATAGAGCAGCTTTGGTGGGCACCTGATACCTAGCCAGGGTCAACCCCCAACAAGTAAACATGAAACAAAAACTGTCCTGTTCATGATAGGAAAGGCAGTGGCATGTGAAGGATTTCACATACCTAATAGCAGCAGATGCTGATCAAAAATTGTAATTCTGCAGCAGAACTGGAGAGGCTGAACTTCCTAGTCTCTGATAGCAGAAGTATGTTTTAATCCTCTTCTACAGTATCTTTCGGTCATTGCTGTCCCTTTGCCTGTAAGAACCTTTACTTTGACTATGTCTTCCTGACTCTCCTTTTTATCCCCTGAGAAGTTAGGCTGGGATATCAAAGGACTCAGAGCAACCAATATAATTTCATTTCAAGGGGATTTGAGCTACTTCCTCTCTTGGCATTCACCTGAGGATTTCAGTCTTGACCTTGGCAACAAGAGGCATTTTGCTTTGTTGTCAGTCAACACATTTCCTCAGATCTAAACCAAATCTCTATCACAATGGTATTTTTCTTTTTTAAGATTCATGTGGACACCCTTGTAACCAGCCTTCTGGAATCTGTCTTCCTGCTATCCTAGTATATACTGTTTCACATTTGTATTTTGTATCTGTCTTCCACTCTTTCAGGTCGTCTGACTAGGTGTTATCTCTCCATTTGAATGCTGGTGGGCAGCCAGGACTTCTCAATGGTGATATCATGTAGTACAAAACTCACAAATTGTCCTTACAGTATTGTTATCCAAACCAAGTAACTAATTTACAGTCTTCAAAATCACTAGCAGCCAACTGACTCTGGCTGGGAAGGAGCTGATTTTCTTCATAGGAATTTGTATGCTGCTGGGTTTTGGATTTGTGACTAGAATAGCATTGGTTACACACCAGTATTTTCCCTGTTGCTGAACAGCGCTTGCACAACCATGAGCTTTTCTCTTTTTTTACACTTTGCCAACTCCAATGACAAGGCTGGAGACGGGCAAGAAGTTGGGAGGGGAAAAAGCCAGGAGAGCTGACCCCAACTGACTAAAGGGATATTCTGTACCATATGACATCCTGATCAGCAATAAAAGCTGGGGGAAAGGATCAGGAACTGTGGACATTCGTGGCTGTGGCATCTGCTTTCCCAAGAAGCCATTGGAGTTAAGCTCCAACCATTAAGTTGGAGCCCAACTTAAGTGCTTCTATACGTATGCATGTAGTATGGGGAATAAACAAGAGGAGCTGGAGATGTGTGAACACCTGCGGGGGTATGATCTTATTGGCATTACAGACATGTGGCGTGATGGATCGTACGACTGGAGTGTTGGAATGCAGGGATACAGGCTCTTTAGGAAGGACAGGCAGGGGAGACAAGGAGGGGGTGTTGCCCTCTGTGTCAAAGACCAGCTGGAGTGCATGGAGCTCCACCTGGGGTCAGATGAGGAGCCAACAGAGAGCTTGTGGGTCAGGATTAAAGGGAGGGCAGGGACAGGGGACATTGTAGTGGGGCTCTGCTACAGGCCACCTGACCAGGGAGAGCAAGTGGATGAGGCCCTCTACAGACAGATAGGAGCAGCCTCATGCTCACAAGCCCTGGTCTTCATGTGGGGTTTCAACCACCCTGATATCTGTTGGAAGATACACAGCACAGCACAGGCAGGCCAGGAAGTTCCTGGAATGTGTTGATGACAACTTCCTTCTCCAACTGACAGAAGAGCCAACCAGGAGAGGGGCTATGCTG
>NW_010111344.1:0-7672 GCF_000699245.1 Pterocles gutturalis
TGGGCTCTGCTAGAGCCCAGGCAGCAGAGCACATCCCTGACTGCTTTCATGGGACCTGCCAGAAGGGCCAGCTCAGGGAGAGGCACTGGCGAGGCAGCTGCAAGCATGCTCGCTCTTTCAAAAAATTTCTCTGCATCCTGTCAAATTAGTAGAATTTTTTTTTTCCTCCCCAATTTCTTTTCTCACATGGGTGAAAGTTTGACAGGAAGGTCCTTCACCCCTTCAAATTCAATGGCAAAACTTCCTGACTAGCAGCGGTGTCATCATTTCACCTCCCTCCCCGCCCTGGTTTCATTAAACTCTTCAAATTGCTAACAAACCTTTCACACATTGCAACAGAGCCTTCAATTACCTGTATTTGGTTTACATCAGCACTTCTGCTCAGACAGATATTGCACAAACGGAGAGTAAGAAAAAGTCTTTCTGGCTGAGAGTTTAGGATCTTGGGAGGGGGGAAAATAGCACTGAGACCTCCACCCCCACCCGCAGGTCCTGCAGAACCTGCTTCTGCAGCATCCTTTGTTGCCCTGCCGGGGCAGGGCATCACTCTGGTGATGCTCAGCCCAAACGAGTCCCTCCTTGCTTTCACATCGTGGCTCCAAGCGATACCTCTGCCTCCAATTCCACCAGCTCCTTGGCTCGTGTGCCCGCGTTCTCCCCCTTTAGTCACACTGCAGCTTGGCTGAACATATTGCACGTTCATCCGCCTTCCTCCACACCCAGATGTCTTCTGTGGCTCTGCTGGAGCTCACTCTGCCCCGCAGGCACCCCGAGATGGTCCCTCTGCCCCACGGCTGCCCCATGGCACCCAGGGGACCATCCCCTCTTCACCTTCCACCTTGGTGCAGCAAGCCAGGGGACCTACCATGTAGTGTGAGTGTGCAAGGACTAATGAGGGGGAAAAGCAAAAAGCCCAGCTGATTTACTCAACTATCAAGCTACTCAACTGCTTCCTTTCCATCACCCTCCTGCAAGCACTTGGTGACAGATGGGGACAGATTGAGTGGTTCGATGGAGTGAGGTAATATTCCACTAAATCATTCCTCTTTTTCTCACTGTCAGAAAGCACCCAGACTTCAGCCCTTCCTTCTGAATCTTCCTGTTTTCCCTCTCTGGATTTTGTTTTTAATGACAAAGCCATTTTAGCTCTACCTCTAATATTTCTGAGAGAAGCAAGCACTGTATTTATAAAGTATGATAAAATGGGTGTTGTAAAACAGCAAAAGGAAAGAAAAAAATCACTGCAAGACAGAGACAGTTCTGGTGCTATTTACTGGTGTTTCCGATGTCTTTTTCTCCCCACGTGCTGGGGCTGAGCCCCAGACCCCACACAGTGACCCCGGCTGAGGGCAGCAGGCTCCTGGGCAGATGTGCCGTGGGCAGGGGTGCAGGCTCACACTGTACGTCTCACAGATGGAGAATCAATTTTTTTTTTCCCTGCATGATTTGTTCCAATGGTTAATCATCCTCACACAAACACAGGATTTATTTTTTTTTTTAATGACACACCAGTAAATAACATTCAGAAACTTTAGGCCAGGCTTTCTCTTCATCAGGCGATCTCTTGATTTCTGCCTACTCTATTAGCGCTGTGATGACTGCCTAAAATTAACTGGGACTTCACAGCTTCCCTGTGCCCTTGCAAGACTAGCTTTGAGCTTGAAAGCCTCCTACACAAAGTGCTGTGCATTATCAACCTGGTCATGGTAGAGGTGAAAAATGTGGCACTGAAGAAAGTGGCTTTCCGATAAATACATCCACAGTACAACCATGCATGACTCACGAGATCAAAGACAGAGTGCAAGTACTGAGGTCATTAAACATGAATAGAAATACAGAAATGCAACGGCTTGCATTAAAGGCTTAGCTTGACTTTAAAGTTAAGTGAGGAAGGCTTATGTAGTCAGCTATTGTTCACCCATGATAATGCTCTGCTTTTGCATCGGTAGTTCTGGGCTTTACAAAGGTGAGTAAGAATAATTAATCACTTTTTCAGATAAAGGACCGAGCTGTGGGGCAGTTAATACTTGTATCAAGTGAAAATAGCTTGATGCTCAGCATCATCCGCTCTAGGGAAAGTCAGAGCACTGCAGACGTCAGGCCTGCTGGGAAATCAGCTTGTGGTCACCGGTCCTACAACTGATGGGTGAGTAAGGATTTACCCCACATGAGGTCCTTCATGAATGACATGGCATCAGGGGTCACCAGCATAAAAGGAGGTTTGGGCTAAGACTTCCAGCAGCACAGCTGCAGCCCAGCACGTCTCTGCACCAGCTTTTAAGAGACTGTCTTCACTAATGGTCTTTCTCTGATAGCTCCATTTCTTCAAGATGCTGTATTCTTTATAATACTCTGAAACTTAAAAACACCATCACATGGGAGACACTTTCTGGTTCATATCACAACAGAGTTAATTGTAGCCTGCGCAGTGTTTTGAGCAACTACAAAGGAAGCTGTGCTAAAATTGAGGATTTTAGAGGACCTGTATTAGAAAAAAGCCCCCCTGCCATGTTTCTAATAACTTTTTGATTTGCAGCATGACTACCTAATAAGGTTTCTGGGGTATTCTGATACTGCACAGAATCATCTAATCTGCAGTCTAAATTCATGAAGTGCCTTGAGACACTTCACATCGCATTCTGCCAATATGTGTCTGTTCCTATGACCGGAGCCTCTCCTCTCAGTGTGGTTTGTTGGCAATTCTGTGCAAGTGCAGGTGCTGCACAGGAGCAAGGTTATTGTGCTTAACCATGTGGGGCAGGTGGCAGAGGTCCAGCCAAACTCCAGGCATCTTTTGCTGGAAAGGGAAGGAAAATGCCAGCTTTGCTCTCCTCTGAGCAGAGCACAACGTGTTCCAGGGCAGTCCCACGGCATATGGCAGAGCAGCCTTCTGGAGGTGGAGCTGTATCCCATCCAGGTAGAACCCTAGGAAACAATTGTTGCTATCAGATTAAGCCAAATTCCTGCCCTTTTCCTCAAGCCTACTGGCTTCACACCATTCTGGGAGGCAGCTTTGTCTACCCTGGTGCAGACCTGGTACTGGAAAAGCAAATGATGACAGCTTGTGGGCTTTGCATCCCCCTGCTTGTCCTCCACCTCTAGTACAACCCTGAATCAGAACTTTACCCAACAAGACTATTTGGCTGGGGCCCTACATTTCAGCCCCTTTCCTAGCAAACTCTTTCCAAATCTACCAGCAGAGCTAGAAGCACCCCACAGGACTCCAGGCATTGGGTGTTGTAGATCAGAGATCACCACAGCCACCGCGGATTGAGATTGCAGACCAGTGCCATTTTTCAAGCTGGCCTGACGTTTAAGTTTATGCTAAAAACCTCCACTGACTTCAAGATTTTGACGAGAACATTTGCAAGGAATGTGTTAAATACCTGGTGAGTGAGTGAAGATGCCAGCAGCAATCAAGATTTTTCCAGAGCAGCTCTCAGTGCAACTGCAATCCTTCACCACAGATATGCAAAGGCAAGAGCGCTGTGACCTCCGAGCCAGACCGCAGAGAATCTCTGGGGGAGATGATGTTGGTATTTCCTGTGATATTCAGCACTCTTGTTGCCCAGAATATGGAAAAGTATCATCCGTATGCCTGGAGGGGTATAGAGAGGACTTGATCTATATTCTGGTCGAGCACAAGTAGATGGATGAGCTGGAAGAGCCCCACTGCCCCGCAGCTCACCAGACCCTCCCAGTACTTTGCCCCTTGGTCAGTGGGGATGGGGAGAGGGATTCAGACCATGTGAGTTTTCACAAGTGAGCCCAGGACTTGCACAACAAGCTGCAATAGCTTCTCACGAGGCCGTGGGAGGGAATTATTGACACCCAGCTCTGGCTGAGCCTCGGCACTTCTGACCCAGACCAGCAGCACTCTGGTTTTGGGATGGGCAGCTGCGGGCATGGAGGCTTACAGTCACTCCTCACAGGTCCCAACAGCATCAGGGATGGCTCCCTGTGCTCAGCCCATTCTCTTAACACTATTTGTCTACTTTTGTTACCCAGAGCAGGTTTTCATCCTCTTTGACTCCCCTTCTCTGTTCTTGGTCAAAGCATTTGATCTCTGTGACACACTTTCCCCATACACAGACTGAAGGATGCTGTGAGAACATGTTAATACTGTGCTTTGGAAATGTTTGGGGTTTGTGGGGTTTTTTTTGTTTTTGGGTTTTTTTTTAATTTCTTATCTTTTTCTCAGATTTTAGAAGCAGTATTTATCCTCTGGTGTCTCTCCAGCCCTTTCTGTTTTTTCATACTTTCTTGGTGCACTCTCAGGCAGCAGGATAGACTTGCGAACTGGTGTTTGTTGGTGCGCTAGCACCCAGTACTGTTTCATTATCTGATCTGTGTCTGTCTTTGATATTTAGTTTCACATTTTCTGGAATGAAGCCCTATTGTACAATTCCCATCTAAACCCTGAATTAAAGCTACTGGAGTTCCTTCTCTTTTGCACTAGCATGGCCAGGATTGTAATCTGCCTGATATTACAAGTACCTAAAATATAAAATTAGCTTCAAACAGCACTGATTCTGCCCTCAGAGTACATCAGAGACAGACCTGGAAGCTACATGCAAGCAAAAGGCATGGTATTGAGGTATCCTTTTAAAACTTTTTTGTATCTTTTTGCTGGAGCAGGGGTAGGTCTTGTTGCCACTAACGGGTGACAGCAAAGCATCATTACCTTCAGTGGGTAGGAACTGGGCTTGCCCATCTAGTGAGGGTATAACTGAGATGGGGGATGCATGGGTGCAAAGATTGGCATTCAATACAGCACCATGGCTTGACAAGCTAAATCTAAATAAAAACATCAGGTCACACAAAGGTGATTTTTCATCCCCTGCATATACAATTGACTATACAACTTGTGCTTAATTTTTCTAGAAGTGAAAAGATCTGGTCCTTGCAGCTTCTAAGGAAGTTTTAAAATAACTATTCTCCCATCTCTGTGGTTTAAATAGAATCATAACCACACTACTTATAGCCTGGAAGAGACAGGGTGCCAAATATCAGGCATTTTTAATAGAGTAAGAGAAAGAAAACATTGGCTTGAGTACCATCAAGATTAGGAAAAAGAAGGCAAGATTTGACTTAGAGACCACAGTTCTAAGCCCCTACACAGGAAGCTGCTTAAGTTTTAAGGAAATAAGATTCTGCAGAAGTTGGAACCCTACTGGAAAGACTAAACAGTAAAACAGGCATGTAAAGTATACTTGGAACACAATTCCCAGCAAGAGCATTGATGCCTTTCACTGTAACCTTTTTAACTGCCTCATTACTCTCCAGGATTCACTAAGCTAGGATCTGATATTCCAGGATTAAAATATAATTATCACTGATAAACAACTTCTGCTGTGATCTGAAGTTCTTGACATGTTTCCTTCTGTAGCCAGATGCATTTTCAAACAGCTTTGCAAATGCTCAGTAAGTCTGTGTTTTCGGGATACCCCATCCATGGTCACATTTCTCAGCCCAGCTCTGGCAGCATCAGTACAGCTCTACCTTCCTCCTGCCTCCCTTCTCTGCAACTACACCGAGAGCTCAAATTGCAAACTTCTCCTTATGCACTTCAGGAAATTTTGCCTCACTGGTGTTCATATCTGAGTTGGGGTGGAAAACAAGACATTAGACCAAACCAGAAGCCCCACCTCATTTCATTCCCTGGCTATATCTGAAGCTGCCACCTTATCCCTCTTCTGATCGCTCAGGCATGCCTCTTCTGCGTTCACAGTCAGGACAACTATTTCTCAGTTGATGTCTAACAACTTTGGACTACTCTCTGCAGAAATGCTCTTAGCACAGATGCAGATATCTTCATGGAAATCGAGCTTATTGCTGTCATTTTGTCTGCGACTTGCTCCAGCAGTGCGATGATCAATGATTGTTAAATGTTCTGTGACACATCAGATGGAAAGCACGTCAGGGACGGCCAAAATAGTTGTGTCAGGATCCTGCCATCAGGCTGCTGGTTGACATACTTGCAGAGTTTTTGTAGAACAATAAAGCAGGTTACAATGCCATGCGTCGTAAATGTAAATTACCCATTAAGAACAGAGTTTACAAATTAGTACAGTATTAACCAAGCCACCATGTTAAAAAACTGCTTTGCCAACTAAAATTAGTGACCCCCAATGATGCACTCTTTTCTATCATTAACAGAGGAGTGATTGACTGAAACAGAAATTTGGTTTCAGTAGACACAAAGAAATGTGCTATTTAAACCTGTTGCCCATCATGAACTTAAGTCTTCTTAGAAATGGCTTTAGTCACTTTTATTGGTATAAACACCTAAATTGAGATCTAACAGCAAATAAGGATTGTGCTTGTCCATAATAACCTCAGCTGTGAAATCTACTCAGACACAAGACATACAACCTTCCACATACACAAGTTATTTGCCAGCAAAGCAGAATGCTGCCATTCTGAAACAATTACATACAGTAAAGGTTTTCAATATTTTATTAAAGAAAACAGTCAAAATGTACAAGTATTACCCAGGTTTGTAGATAACTTCCTATAAAGGCAGTAAAATATGAATTTCAATCTAGGTTTTAAAAACTGCTATAGTTGATTATTTTTAAAGTTGGTATTTTAAAATCACGTTTCACAAATAGTTCTGAAATATTACCAAATGAATAGTGCAACAAGAAAATTGAAATTAGTTCTACACTGTTTGCATGTCAAGCAAAAGTTATAAGTAACTGCTTCAAATACTCAAACCATTTGAGAATGAATGAACCCAACAGCTCCCACCAAAAACTGACTTCTGACCACATTAGGAACGTCCTCTTCTTGTTCTTCACTTAAAATCAAATAATAATAAAACAACACCTCTTGAGGTCATCAAAAATAACTTTAGTATAAAATTGTCTTGGCCCTTATCAAATATTACATGAGTAAAATTGTTAAGCCTTTATCAAAACAGACAGGAATAGGAAAAAAAAAATGTCATGGCCTTAATCCATATCTGTTGGAATCATGTCTAGAAATGTTAGAAGCAAGACCAGAAACTCGGAGCCCTGTTTTGTTTTTAAAAACCACACAATCACAAAGAAAAACAGCTTCTTACTGCCTAAGGTTTGGGGGTGTTCTGCTCAAGTACCTGTTCCCATAGACAGCAACCTTTTATGCTCTGAAGAGAGCATATGCAAAATATAGAAAAATAAATAAAAGAACTTCTTACAGCCTAAGTTTGGGTGCTGGGTGGTGGTTTAGTATGTCCCCCACAGGTCACACTCTCTTGAGATCATATGCAGAAACATGGAAAAATTATATCCATCTTTTCTTTTTTTTTTTTTTTTTTTTTTTTTTTCAGAGAGAGAAAAGCCCCCCTACATCCCAAAGCTCTTGAGATCGCAAAGGATGGTGCCCTGGGCGCTCTGGATGCTTTGGCAGCACGGGAAGTGGGCTCGGAGACAGACCCTGAGCTCCTTGTTGAAGATGAAGCAGAGGATGGGGTTGACCCCTGCCTGGGCAAACGTCATCCAGACGGAGGTGGTCAGGTAGACCTGGGGGATGGAGCTGGCCTTAATGAAGACCCGCAGGTAGCAGGCCACAATGTAGGGGGACCAGAGGAGCAGGAAGAGCAAGGTGATCATGTAGAACATCTTGCAGAGCCTTTTCTCTGTCTTAAACTCCTCCAGCACCAGCAGCCTCTTGATCTGGCTGTGGG
>NW_010111344.1:7714-8014 GCF_000699245.1 Pterocles gutturalis
GCCTCATGCCCACAAGGGTGGGCGGCGTGGGCCCCCTGCCAAAGCCAGCCGTCCAGTTCGCAGCTGCTTGGCCAGTAGCTCCCGGCCCATGGAAAGTCCAGTTTTGGCTGATAGCTGGTACCAGCTGGGCCGGCTTCATCTTACGGTGACCATGGATAAAGAAGAGCAGCTTGATGTACACCAGGTGGGTGGCAGCGATGACAGCCGCCAGCATGAGCATGAAGCCCAATGTGTCGTTGGCCTTGACGTAGCGGTGCTCGAAGATGCACTGCTCCTCCTCCCGGATGAACTTGTAGGTCC
>NW_010111345.1:0-269 GCF_000699245.1 Pterocles gutturalis
TAGCGGTAGCCAAGGCTACGGGTGATCGAGCTGTAGGTAGCCAAGGCTACCTACGGCCAAGACTACGGGTGACTGAGCTCTGGGTGGCCAAGGCTAGCCGTGGCCAAGGCTACGGGTGACCGAGCTGTAGGTAGCCAAGGTTACCTACGGTCAAGGCTACAGGTGACCGAGCTGTAGGTAGCCAAGGCTACTGATGGCCAAGGCTACGGGTGACCGAGCTGTAGGTAGCCAAGGCTAGTGGTGGCCCAGGCTACGGGGGGCCCCACTGT
>NW_010111346.1:0-601 GCF_000699245.1 Pterocles gutturalis
GGCTCATGTCACTGTCTTCCCTGGAATTTATTGGAGAAGAGAATGTGTGTTGTTTGTGCTCAGAACAATCTCTTTTATTGCAGTTCTGGGCACCCAAGGTTTTGGTTATTCTGCTTTTATATTTCTCCTGAAGTCTCCCACGAGGTTGCTGTCATATCCCTCGAGGCACTTGCGTTCTCTGGTTCTTGTTTATCTCTTGTGTTTTTAGGACCCGTTTCTCTAGTTGTAAGGTGTCCATTTGAGATCTTTGAGTCAGCGTGTCATGCCATCGTGGTTATTCCATCATCCGATAGCATCTGTAATTCCCGGAGGGACTTTGTTGGTAATTGGGCTCGAAGTAATTTCCTTTTTCAGATGCAGAGCAACGAGCCGTGCCCTGAAGGGTGCCGGAGGAGAGGCGAGCGCAGCGCTGTGAGAAGGTGGGTTAGTGCATCTCTGGTTGGAAGGAAGATGTGAGCGGTGGCGACGTGAGTAGCTTACGGTTTGGGTTTTTGTTTTATTTTGAAGATCCAAAGCAACAGAGGTGGCTCGGGCAAGGTGAGCAATGACTAGCGGGCTGAAGGAGTGGAGGCAAGGCGGGTGAGCAGCAAAGGTAGAGGAG